>NW_028289384.1:0-186121 GCF_059628265.1 Tinamus guttatus
CCAGAATGCCGCTCTGTCCCTCTCCTTGCCTCCCTTGGCAACAGGGTCATGGTGTTGCTCCTTAATCCTTCTCCTGTCCGTGCTGCTCCTGTTCTTGCTCTCTGCTTCCTATGGTTGGGAGTATTCAGCTTCAGTTCAGGCACCAAAGCTACAAGTAGTGGAAAAGAGGGATTTCCAAGGGAGTGAGGTCTCCACAGCCCCATTCTGTCCTGTGGAGCTCCAGGAAATGCAGTACAGGGAAATGAGTTGACTGTCCCTTAAGGAAAGTCCTTCTTAAATCCTCACAGTCATTTAACTGTTACCCTGTGGTGTCCTGTAGGCTGCCACCTGCCCTCCAGAAAGGCTCTGCTGTCTCATGGCTTATATGTGGTATCTCAGCGACCCATGGGGAACCTATGCAAATACTGACAGAAAAGGGTCGTATGTGTTGTTTGCTAGAAGGGGAGTGTGGAGACCTCCCTCAGGTGCATGTAGAAAGGGTGAGAAGGTCCGAGATGGGCACTCTGAAACCAAACTCTGCTCTCAGCAGGGGCTGCTCTCTTTTTAGAGTAACATCATTTTCTAGCTAGAAGAGGCATGAGCCTCAGAGATCTGGGAATGAGATGAATAGATAAGAAAACATCATTAATTTGTTTATTTTCCTTTTGAGAGTGTCTCCTAACTTGTCTCTGTCTGTTTTTCCTTTGGTGAGTTTCCCATATATATGGGGATGAAATGTCCAACAGCAGCTCCCTCAGTGAGTTCCTCCTCCTGCCATTCTCAGACAGGCGGGAGCTGCAGCTCTTGCACTTCTCGCTCTTCCTGGCCATCTACCTGGCTGCCCTCCTGGCCAACGGCCTCATCATCACAGCCGTAGCCTGCGACCACCATCTCCACACCCCCATGTACTTCTTCCTCCTCAACCTCTCCCTCCTCGACCTTGGATCCATCTCCACCACTCTCCCCAAATCCATGCACAATTCCCTGATGGACACTGTAGCCATTTCCTACTGGGGATGTGTTGGCCAGGTCTTAAGTTTTACTATTTTCATGTCAGCGGAGTATTGTCTCCTCACAGTCATGGCCTACGACCGCTACGTTGCCATCTGCAGACCCCTGCACTACGGGACCCTCCTGGACAGCAGAGCTTGTGTCAGAATGGCAGCAGCTGCCTGGGGCAGTGGCTTTCTCAATGCTCTCCTGCAAACTGGGAACACATTTTCCCTACCCTGCTGCAAAAGCAATGTGGTGGAGCAGTTCTTCTGTGAGATCCCCCAGATCCTCAAGCTCTCCTGCTCACACTCCTACCTCAGAGAGGCTGGGCTTCTGGTGGTTAGTGTTTGTTTAGGCTTCGGGTGTTTCACTTTCATTCTGGTGTCCTACGTGCAGATCTTCAGAGCTGTGCTGAGGATCCCCTCTGAGCAGGGCAGGCACAAAGCCTTTTCCATGTGCCTCCCACACCTGGCCGTGGTCTCCTTGTTTGTTAGCACTGCATTTTTTGCCTACCTGAAGCCCCCCTCCATCTCCTCTCCAACTCTAGACCTGGTGCTGGCTGTTCTGTACTCGATGGTGCCTCCAGTCCTGAATCCCCTCATCTACAGCATGAGGAACAAGGAGCTCAAGGATGCCTTAAGGAAAGTGATTTCATGGACATTTTTCAGCAGTGGTAAAATTGCCACATCTCTCCACAAATGACTCTTTCTCTATCCCAACCAGATTGAGTACTGTTTCGTCGTGTTATTTTTATTGTGTCTTTCATTAATAGTAATAATTGTTATCATGTTGCTACACAAGTTCTTGGATTCGTGATATTTAGTCTGAGACTGCTCACCTAGTCCATTAAATTGTGTCGAATGCTGTATCAGGACAGACTCCCTCAGTTACTCCTATATAATAGAAAAGGTTCTGTCCAGTGCACTGCCTGAAGGCTGGATTTTCTTCAAAGCTGGTGTCAATAACACGCCCAAGAAACTGCACACCAGAAGGGCCTGCTGAGCAGCTTGCTCCATGGGTTCAGCATCAAAAACTCATCATCTTGTAATGATCTCTACAGAGATCAAGGGGTGGATTTGGGAAGCACTTATCAGTGTCCAGGAATAGTGTAGAGGTTGAATCGTGCTGCATTTACATGGCCAGAGTTGCACCACATGTTAAAGCACAGTGTCAGATTCCTGTGTTTCTGGAAGGGAAGCTGGAGATGCCAGGAGAGCAGTGAGTGGAGCCTCACAAGGGGAGAGGTCCTCCAAGGTGGAGGCACCTAAAGGTAACACACTAAACCCAGTTTTTTGGGGGCAAGGCAAACCTCAGGATCTAGAGGTGCACCTGGACACAGCTAGTACCCTCAGAAATGTCCGTAGTTCCTCCCAGCACCTGACACATCCTCAGACTCCTGGGGGGAATCGAGGTCACAAACCCCCTTTGGTTGAGTCTGCTTCCCTCCCGGAGCAGAACAGCAACCATGGAGACACCTCCTGATCCCTGTGTGCTCAACTGCCCCTTTGCTCCGGGAAGCAGCACCGTGAGCTCAGGATCTTGTGGGAAGAACAGGGAAGGGAATGGTGGGAACAGGCAACAGAATCAGAGAAGGGATTGTCTGCAATGACAAGGAAGGGGAACTGAACATGAAAGGGTCTTGGAGAGAAGAATGCTGACATGGACTCCAAGACAATACTGGTGCACTACAGCAACCTCCAAGACAATACTCAGGGTGTGGGTGCACTACAGCGAGCGCCTGGTGCAGAGCCAGACAACCCTGCTGCACTGGCCCATCCCATGGCTTGGGAAGCAGATGAAGAAGGATCAATGCTGTCCATCTTCCTAGCTCATAGGGGCATCAACCCTCCTGAAGGATGGCACCAAATATAAGGCTGAGACCCCTTTCAGAGACCTGCACTGAAGGAAGCAGAACCCAGGAGCTACATCACTTTGCTGCTGTCTCTGAGGACCTGCCCCCAGCACACGTCCTTGAGACAATCTCCCGCACTCTGCCTGCTGCCCATTGCTCCAGAGGTCACATTCCAAGAAGGTCCATGCCGAGACGGAGAACTGTGTGTGCAGCTGTGAGCCCTGAGAGGACGAGCCCTCCCCTGGCTCCTCTGCAGGGTGGCAGGGACCATTCGGAGATGATGCTGGGGCTGTCTACTGGGCCAGTAGACCATCCTTCTGCCATGGGGACCTTCAAGTAGGGTCTGTCAGAAGAAAGACTGAGCCCAGACTACTTTTCTATTGTTTTGGAAGGAAGAGAGAGGTGAAACCGGCCTCAGAAACTCCTCCCAGCCCCTGCCGCAGCCCCTCGCAGCAGCCATTCCCAGCACTGCCCATTCCCCACGGTCCCGGGAGGGCTCCTGTTTGGATGTGCACAGCTCCATGTGCCTGCTGGGCCCAGCACCTGTGTGGGGGGAATGGCCGCCCTGCCTGGACTCTCTGTGGGCCCAGAGCCCAGCAGAGCTCTCAGCACGGCCTTCTACTGAGTCCAGGGGGACAGGAGTAGGAGTGCACAGGGGCTGGGGGCTGGTGGGAGGCTGCTGGGCAGGCAGTGCTAGGAGAAGGGGCACTGAGGGCTCTCATGGGAACCCTGCTGAGCAGGTGTTTCCTTGCCTCTGCTCACACCGGGTGCTGGACGGTGCCTGCACAGGGGCCACGTGCAGGGCAGCAGAGCTGGGCCAGGGCAGAAATGGTGTCTAGATGGGAGCCAGGACACTCCAGAAGCTCCTGTCATTGTGGAAGGGGACTCAGTGCTGCTAGTGGGGCTGGGGGGTCTCTCAGGGGCCACAGTCAGCGGCACCACCTGCCAGGTCTCCCAGACCCAAAGCAGATGGTAGGTGCCAAGCTCTGCAGCTCCCAGTGTTCCCTCTCTGTGTCACCCTCAGGAGCACCCCTAGGTGTGTCACCTCCTGCCTGAAGGTTGAAAGGAGCGGCTTGAGCTTATCGTCTCAGTCCATCTGACCTAGGTTCTACCCTGGCGTCAGCCGACACACTCTGCCATGGCTCCTCTTCTGTCTGCACACACTCTCTTCTGAGGCCAAATCAAGTCCTGCAGAGCAGGACTGACCACGATGGGGTACAGACAGGAGTCATGACATTCCAGAAGCTTTCAGTCTGCAGAGGCATTCATGTCCCTCCTATGCACACCAGAGACCCACAGGACATGGGATTACTTTTGTCTAAGTGTAGTTGAGTGTGAAAGAGATATCTGCATGGACGTCCCTTATGAAACCCTTGTCCCTAATCAGTAGAGATAGAAGATAGGAGTCGGTTGCTTGGATAATGACACGTTGTGATGCCTGAGGTGCCAGGGATGGTCTAAGGCACATGCAAGGATCTGCAAGTTCTCTTGGAACAAGACCAAGAGATGCACATCCTTCCCAAACATCAGCTGGTGGCCACAGGGGCAAGGAGGGTATCCTTGGCCACCTGAAATGGAACCCCATATGTGCATTTAGAGCACCTGAGCCCATAGAATCATAGAATGCTTAAGGTTGGAAGGGACCTCTAGAGGTTATCTAGTTCAACCCCCCTGCACACGCAGGGTCACCTAGAGCACGTGGCACAGGACTGCGTCCAAGCGGGTTTTGAAGATCTCCAGAGAAGGAGACTCCACAACCTCTCTGGGCAGCCTGTTCCAGTGCTCTGTCACCCTCACTGTTAAAAAATTTTTCCTTAAGTTCCCGTGGAACTTTGGATGCTTCAGTTTCCGGCCGTTTCCTCTAGTTCTGTCGGTGGCCGCCAGTGAAAAGAGGCCAGCACCATCCTCCTCACTGCCTCCCTTGAGGTACTTACAGACACAGACCAGGTCCCCTCTCAGCCTTCTCTTCTCCAGACTGAAGAGGCCCAGCTCCCTCAGCCTCTCCTCACAGGGCAGATGTTCCAGGCCCCTGATCATCCTTGTAGCCCTGCGCTGGGCTCTCTCCAGCAGCTCCACATCCCTCTTGTCCCGTGGAGCCCAGAACTGGACACAATACTCCAGATGTGGCCTCACCAGGGCTGAGTAGAGGGCAGGATCACCTCCCTCAACCTGCTGGAGACGCTCTGCCTAACACACTCCAGGATCCCATTGGCCTTCTTGGCCACAAGGGCACACTGCTGCCTCATGATCACCTTGTCGTCCACCATGACACCGAGATCCCTCTCTGCAGGACTGCTCTCCAGAAGGTCAGTCCCCAGCCTGTACTGGTGTCTGGGGTTATTCCTCCCCAGGTGCAGGACCTTGCACTTGGCCTTGTTGAATTGCATGAGGTTTTTCACCGCCCAGTTGTCCAGTCTGTCCAGGTCCCTCTGGATGGCAGCGCAGCCCTCTGGGGTATCGGCTACTCCTCCCAGTTTGCTATCATCAGCAAACTTGCTGAGGGAGCACTCTGTGCCTACATCTAGGTCATTGATGAATAAATTGAACGGGATTGGACCAAGGACTGACTCCTGAGGGACACCGCTAGCTACAGGCCTCCAACTAGACTGCACCGCTGATCACCACCCTCTGGGCTCCAACCAGATACCCATGCTAAGCCTACGTGCCTTGAGCCTACCTGGCCCAGCCTAAGCCCTGCCCTAAGCTTACCTACCCGAACACAACCTGCCCTAATGTAGCCCTGGCCTGATGCTGTCCTGCTCCTGCCCTCACCGAAGCCTGCCCGGAGCTTCCTCCCCCAGCCCGGCCCTCCACCCGCTGCTCTGCTGTGCCCTCTCTACCAGCGTGCCGGCCTGCGCTGGGCTCCCCTCTGGCCTCCTCTCTGCCGGCCCCTCAGCCCAGCCCCAGCCTCTAGCCTAGTACGTAGACCGCCCAGTCCACTGTGTCATTCCCACTGGCGACCACCCTGCCATGTAAATACCATTGTGACCACCCCCACCATGTCATTCCCATTGCAACTACCCCGACATGTCATTCTCATTGTGACTCCTGCACCGTGTCATTCCCATGGCGACCACCCTTCTGTGTCATTCCCATGGCAACCCCCCCAGTTGTGTCATTCTCATTTCATTCGCAAGACTATTTCTTGCAGAAGACTTATAACTTAAAAATGCTAAAGCAGAAATATGTCAGAATACAAATGTAGCAATCCCTCTGTCATCAACTTGGTGCATGAATACACACCGTATTCATGCACACTTTAACTGCAGAATCTGACTTCTGCTGTTTACGATATCGAGCTGCCTGTGAAGAGCCCTGCTCCTCGCAGAGCAGGGCTGTGTGCAGGGGCGGTCCCCCAGCCCCAGTGTTGCAAGGCTGCATTTAATGGAGTACGATATGTTAAGGTCCTGTGTGCTGCCGGAAGCTTTTTTAGACATAACAGATTGTCCTGGGCTTATCATGGCTCTCAGAAGCCTGAGGGCTTCTAAGTTCTGTGTGTGTGTGTGCGCGCACGTGTATTCTTCTCCATTTTGTGCTTTTTATGTTGCTGCTCTTTTAATCCCAGTAGCCAATACTGGTAGGGACATGTGTCCTCAGGGAGAGAAGTGTTACATGCTGACAGCATGCTGCAAAAGCAGAAATTTTAAAGAAATCTCCCTCCCAAGTGAATAAATAAAGCTATTGTCTACATGCCAAATCAGGGAGGTCATCTTCAACACAGCAATGAAACTGAGAACTGTTTTATGGGTTTGAATCCAATGAATTTGAACCCATTGTCATGTGTGAGCTTAGTTTTCGTGCTTAGAATCTTCTGTTATTCAGGGTGATAAAGTGTTTGGAGCTTGCTTGCTGCTCAAGAGTAGGGGCAGCAGGATCTTCTTGGGCTTCCAATGCACAGTGAGTTTCCAGTGCTTCTGCATCTGTGGCTAAGGAGTAAGAAACCATGGAGTTGCAGAGAAGTTGCTGTGGAAAGGGACCCCTGAAGTTTTCCTGTGCAATCTCCTACCCAAAGCAGGGATGGTTGGAGCCCTCCAGTGTTGTCTGACCGTTTCTGGACTTTGCCTGACCCCACTTCCAATGCACAAACCTGCTCTGCTCCTCTTGTCTGGGCACTGGAGAATGGCATCTTCTCTCAGTAGATCCCTGCACTGCTGGCCCTGCCTGCATCCTGGGCATTATAAGCTCACAACCATGTGGCTGATCTTGCTTCTTCTTGCCTGTAAGACTCTGCATGCAGCCTTCCTGGGCAGACTCCCTGAATCTGAAGCTCTCCTCACGCCTTTAAACTGTCTGTCAGGAAAATTTCTGCTCTGTGCGTATGGACACCTTTCTTACCTACAGCCCTCTCTGAGACTTGCTCAGTCCCAGCTTCCCTTGCCAAGACTTTCCAGACTATAGGGAGGGCCATGTCTGAGCTGGAGATGGGAAGTCATCTCCGCAGAATGGTGACAAGACCAGCTCAGGACCCAGCTCAACCATGTCCACAGCATCAGCCAGGGCAAGTGCAAGGGCAAGGGCAGAAGGTCCCTGACAAGGGGCAGGAGACCCTGCACTGAGGCCAATCACGCTATCTCCTTTGCTCTTGTGCCCAGCAGATACCCTCCCTGTCTGCCTGCAATCCCTCTGCCCACCCTGCTGCCCAGGGCAGCATGAGACCCCTGGGCCTGCAGTTCCTCCAGTAACTGCTGCTTGTCAGGGTGGGAAAGAGATTCAGTTGGAATTGAACATATCTAAGCCAGATTAAAATGAGAGATTCCTGAGAACAAGTGGCATGAACCAGAACATGTATTTTCCTTTATAGGAATGTAACAGAATGAAAGTAAGAAATAAATAAATGAACAACACATATCCTTGATGCCAGATACCCTGGGACAGATATTATTGTTGACATTACATGCATTGGATGAGTTTCCTCAGTGTCTTCTTGAGCTCCTTGTTCCTCATGCTGTAGATGAGAGGATTCAGTGCTGGAGGCAACACTGAATACAGAACAGCCACCACCAGATCCAGAAATGGGGAGGAGATGGAGGGGGGCTTCAGGTAGGCAAATGCACCTGTGCTGAGAAACAGGGAGACCACGGCCAGGTGCGGGATGCACATGGAAAAGGCTTTGTGCCGGCCCTGCTCAGAGGGGATCCTCAGCACAGCTCTGAAGATCTGCATGTAGGATACCACAATGAAAACGAAACACCCAAAGCATAAACAGGTACTAACAACAAGAAATCCAACTTCCCTGAGGTAGGAGTGTGAGCAGGAGAGCTTGAGGATCTGAGGGATCTCACAGAAGAACTGCTCCACCACATTGCCTTGGCAGAGTGGCAGGGAAAATGTGTTCCCAGTGTGCAGGAGAGCGTTGAGGAAACCACTGGCCCAGGCAGCTGCTGCCATTCTGACACAAGCTCTGCTGTCCAGGAGGGTCCTGTAGTGCAGGGGTCTGCAGATGGCAACGTAGCGGTCATAGGCCATGACTGTGAGGAGGGAAAACTCTGCTGAAACTAAAAAAAGGACAAAAAAGACCTGCCCAGCACATCCCAAGTAGGAAATGGCCCTGGTGTTCCACAGGGAATTGGCCATGGCTTTGGGGACAGTGGTGGAGATGGAGCCCAGGTCGAGGAGGGAGAGGTTGAGGAGGAAGAAGTACATGGGGGTGTGGAGGCGGTGGTCGCAGGCTACGGCTGTGATGATGAGGCCGTTGGCCAGGAGGGCAGCCAGGTAGATGGCCAGGAAGAGCGAGAAGTGCAAGAGCTGCAGCTCCCGCCTATCTGAGAACGGCAGGAGGAGGAACTCGTTGATGGAGCTGCTGTTGGACATCTGTACTATCGGGCTCAGGAAAACTGTGTAGGGAAGAAAAGACAATAATAGCTTCTCTGAAATAAACCTTCCATTTTTCACAGAAATGCTTATTGACCCCTGTCCCAACTCTCAGTAATTCCTTCTTCTCACTATCACCTTCAGTCAGCTCCTCAGTCTCTGCTCCAGCTGAATGTTCTGGGAGGAGCCGGAGCCTGAGTTACTTATTTTGAAAATTTTTAGATTCTGTCACCACATCTTGTCAGGTTCTTTGCATTTCTTTATTGACATGCAAATAAAGACAGATGCCTCTATTTCTGAATATGTGAACATTAAGCAGACTGGAGAAGGAAATGGGCTCTCTGCTGCTTAGGGAACAGCAAGGAGTGCTGTTGAGCCCATCTGCATTGTTCCTGCACACAACCCTGTGCTGATCTCTGCTGAGATCATAGAAGGCTGGTTTCAAAGCACTCGTTTAACTCTGCTCTCCCTCTAAGTTCGAGGTGGATATGTGATGCAGAGAACAGGACACTGCTACTGACATGGCAAAGACTCTGTGCACTGAATCCTCTTCTGGAGGGCACCTCACAACCCCAGGAGGACAACAGAGACAGTCACGTGTCCTGACAGTCACAGGGTCTCCTAAAGGGAGAGTCAACCCCTTTGCAGGCCTTCCAATGACGCTGCCCAGCACCCTGGGCACATAGTCCCTCTTCAGACACCTCCATGGCAGGACCTCAGGGTGAGTATCTGAATTTGTAGCTGAAGCCCCAGCTGACTGCCAGGACAAGAGCAGAAAGGAGAGGCAGGGAAACGAGGAGAAACACTGTGACTGCTGCCAAGGGAGGACAGAGAGACAGAGCAGTACCGTCCCCAGGTTGCACCTCCCAGACAGTGTGGACTCCCAGGACAGTGTTTCTCAGCCCCTGTGCCTTGCAATGGGAAATGGGCACATGGCAGGAGAGAGGCAGCTCTGCTGTTCTGGAAATCTGACTGCAGAGGAGGTCAGAAATGCCCTGGAGCCCTTCCCCTTGAGAGCAGAGTGAGACTAAGCACAATGAGAATGAGGAGAGCTGCAAAGGGGATATTGCTGCTGCCCACAGGTGAAAAGGCAGTTGAAGGAATATTCTGGGGTCCTCGCAGACCTATTGATCCCTCAGAGCAGCACTGCAGAACTCTCCTTCAGGCATCTAAACCTAAAATGTCCCATTCATTTGCTGCCTTGTCAAGGATACAAAACAAAATCCTAGCCTCTGGATATTCCCTTCCCTTTCATAGCAGCTTCCCAAGAGTGTCCTCTTGAAGAGCCCCTTCCAGATATGTTGTGTGGGTGAGGCTGAGCTGTGAGCAGCCCTGACCCCACACAGCAGCCTCTCAGCAGGAGAATGAACCTGCCCGGGGGGGATCTCTCCTCCCACCCAGAGCTTCTCCCTGCAGCGCCCTGGCAGGCTGAGTGCTGATCCTCACAGAATCACTGCCCCGGGCACACAGCATCCTGGGGCGCATGGACACTGCTCTGAAGAACAGTACTCTGAAGAACCTGTGTGCCCACATTGCCTTCACTGTCCTGCACCAGCTCCAGAAGAAGCAGCCATGATGCCCTGACCTTGTGATGCTGGGACAGGGAATTTCTGTTCTGAAGCATCTCCTCGTATGCAAAGTGGAAGCAGGGAGAACAATCCTCAAAAAAGAAAGTCATCAGCTGGAGGGGTGCTGCAGACCCCTCCAGAAACCTCAGTAGCATTACCCTGCAGCCGGCAACTTACCGTGTCACAGATTGCTCCCACCATGAGCTCTGCTCTGTCCTCCCGCTCCACGCTGCCTTTCACCTCTCTGTCCTCTCTCCTCCCCTGTCCGCAGCAGCAGGCAGCGCCCGCAGCCCTGCTGCTCTTGGCACAGGAGCTGCTCCTGCACTCGGCTGTCTCTGGGCAGTGCTGCCAGGTTGCCACGAGCTGCGGCCCAGCTGAATCCATGAATTACTCTGTCCCTTGGGATTCCTCCCTCTGGGATATGTTGCATCAAGTAGAGTAACCTGTTTTCCTTCTCTAAAGAGTACAGGGATACAGATTCCAATGTTGCAATTTATTTCATCAGATAATGATTATCTACCAAAGTTAGAAATGTCCCACAGGAAGTCCTGATTCACATCTCTTAACTAGGCAGGACACCCAGACAGGGATAAGAAGGGAGCTTGTTGATACATGGTGCATATATGATTCAGATGACTTATTCAGATGGCTTATTCGGGTTCCACATGTCTGTTCAGAAATGCCAGGTTTGGAGAAGGATTCAGCTAACTCAGGAACTCCACAAATACATGGCAGGTGGGATTCCCCTTACCAGGCTATGCATGCACATGGTCTGCTTGCAAGCTCCTGGCCTAAAGATCCTAATGGAATCACTGGAGATGATAGAGCTTCAGTGGGAGGCCAGGTCAGCCATTTCCTTGGTCATCTCTAATGACCCTGGATGCCTTCTATCCTACTAGACCAGCACTCACAATAAAGCTGAGGGACAGGCAGATCCCTACAGATCAAAAAGCTAATCTATTCCAGTGGAGAGCATTTATAGAATCACAGAATGGTTGAGGTTGGAAGGAGCTTTACAGATGATCTAGTTCAAACCCTTTAATCAAGCAGTGTCACCTACAGCACGATGCACAGGATCCTGTCCAGGCAGGTCTGGAATATCTGCAGAGAAGGAGACTCCACAACCTTTCTGGGCAACCCATGCCAGTGCTCTGTCACCTTCACAGTCAAGATGTTTTTCCTCAAATTTAGGCAGAACTGCCTGTGCTTCAGATAGCATCTGTTGTCGGTTGTGCTGTCACTGGTCACCACTGAAAAGAATCTGGGCCATCCTCTTCTCCTCTTGGCATCCTTTCTTCAGGTATTTGCACACCCTGATAAGATCCCCTCTCAGCCTTCTGTTCTCCAGGCTAAAACAGCCACAGCTCTCTCCCCTTCTTCTCATAGGAGGGATGCTGCAGCTCCCTGATCAACTTTGTGGACCTATACTGGGTTCTCTCCAGTAGCTTTATGTCCCTCTTGTACCGCGGAGCCCAGCACTGGACACAGCACTCAAGGGGTGGCCTCCCCAGGACATAGTAGAGAGGCAGGGTGACCTCCCTTGTCCTCCTGGAAACAGTCTTCCTACTACACCCCAAGACACCATTGGCCTTCTTGGTGGCAAGGGGACATTTCTGGCTCATAAGCAAGCTTCAAGGGGGCTTGAGTGAGAGAAGGCACCTTTCTCTGGTTGCAAGGGACGTTTGGAGATCATCTAGTCAGATGATGGTCAAGTCAGCGTTTACAAGCACCTGGGAGGCCAGCAGCAGGCACATGGCACTGCTCCTGCTTGGGAGGGGGGGTCACATTGTCTGTGCTCCTGACTGGACAGCACCAGGCATTAGCAGGTCCATCCATGTCTGTGAGGGTGACAGTGAGCTCTGCTCTTTGCTGAGTCCCGGGCAGACCAGCAAGAGGCGCCTGGCTGGGCAGTTCCTTGGGAGGTCCCTGCTGGCAGAGCAGCTGCGAGGCCAGCGCTGGCCCATGGCTGGGGACGGGCTCTGAGGCCGCTCCTGTCCCAGCAGCAGCGCGGCCGGCAGCGGGGTCTGGTGCAGACACGGGGGAGGTCCCTTGTGTGCGCGGAGCTGCCGGGGCAGCAGCAGGCGCTGCCTGTGAGGCCAGGGGTGTCTCAGCAGCGGGCAGGGACACGGGGGCCATTGCGGGGACGCTGCCGGGAGGCCCCTGCTCTCTGCAGGGCTGGCTCTGTGCTGACGCGTGGGCGTCGGCTGGTGACGTCACTGCTGCCGCAGCCCCTGATAGGCCAGGCCGTGCAGCTGGTTGTGACGTCAGCAGCCCCTTCCTGGCCGGGGCGGCTCTGCCGAGGAACCTGGTGTCCCTGCAGCCCGCGGCGGCAGCAGCCCACGCTGGGCTGTGCGCGAGCGAGGTCCCCCTGCCCGAGGAGCTGCTGGGCCAGCAGGAGGCTCACGGCGGGTGCTGGCGCTGAGGTCGCTGCAGCCAGAGCAGTGAGGGGCCAGCAGCAGCGGCGGGGACGAGAGGGTTTGCTGAGGGTGCCCCGTGGAGGGGCTGACACCTGCAGAGCTCTGCAGCCCTGGAGAAAGGCAGCTCCTTAATCAAGAGGAGGGAGATGGAGCACTTAGCACCAGGAATTTGTGCTGCTGTGAGCATGATCTTCTCTGGCGAACGTGGACAAGGAGCAGAGAATTGCAGCGAGCTACTATTGGACCAGGGAGTCCAGCAAGACCTTTTGGGCTGCTAAATGAACCCAGTGCCTAAGTGAGCGTGGTGTAACAAGAGGAGTGGCATTAGTAATTGATGATTGCCAGGCTGTTTGTGCTGCAGTAATTCCCATCCCTGTCTGCTGCGTGAGTTAATGTAAACTCGTCTGAATTGCACTCTGAAGATGTGGTAAGGGAAATGATGGGCACTGTCCCCAGCAGCAAGTTCACAGAATCACAGAGTGGTTAACATTGGAAGGGACCTCTAGAGCTCATCTAGTCCAACCCCCTGCTCAAGCAAGGACACCTAGAGCATATGGCACAGGGTGGCATCCATGTGAGTTTTGAAGATCTCCAGAGAAGGAGACTCCACAACCTCTCTGGGCAGCCTGTTCCAGGGCTCTGGCACCCTCACAGTAAAGTTCTTCCTCACATGGAGATGGAACTTCCTGTGTTTCAACTTGCCACCATTACCCCTTGTCCTGTCAGTGGCCACCACCAAGAAGAGTTTGGCCCCATCCTCCCTACATTCACCCCTAAGGTACTTATTTCTACATGATCAGGTCTCCTCTCGGTCTTCTCTTCTCCAGACTAAACAGGCCCAGCTCGCTTAGTCTTTCCTCATATGATAGATGCTGCAGCCCCTTAATCATCTTGGTTGCTTTATGCTGCACCCGCTCTAGAACCTCCACATCCCTCTTGCACTGCAGAGCCCAGAACTGCACACAATACCCCAGGTGAGGCCTCACCAGAGCTGAGGAGAGGGAGCAACATCTGCTGGCAACACTCCTCCTGATGCAGGCCAGGATGCCATTGGCCTTCTTGGCCATGAGGGCACATCGCTGACTCATGGTTAACTCCTTGTCAACCAGGATTCCCAAATCCCTCTCTGTGGAGCTGCTTTCCAGCAGGTCAACCTCTAATCTATACTGGTGGCTGGGGTTATTCCTCCCCAGGTGCAGGACCCTGCACTTGTCCTTGTAACGTGATGCTGGGCAATATTTCTAAATGCCTCTGCCTTTGCCTCTGCCTTTTTTCTCCTCTACATTGCCCTATTAGCCTGGAGCTAAGTAACGAGATCCCAGTCTACCCAAGGGGTATCTGCTGGTTTGAGTGCCCTGAGGTATCTGATAGTTTTAGTGAGTATCGGAATGACCCATCCTTATGCTTGGCAGGTCTGTCCTTAAAGACCTGCTGGCTTTCCTGAGCTCTGATGTCCTTGAGAGCTCCCTCCCCTGGGATCCCCCACCAGTCCCCTGAACAGGTCGGGAAGTCGACTCTTCTGAAGCCCAGTCTCTATTCTGCTACTGTCCTTCTGCACGCCCCTCAGCGTTGGGCACTCCAGATTCTCATGGTCACAGTAGGCAAGGCAGACACTGGCTATCCCATCCCTGATGGGTTTGTCCTTGTTTGAAATGTCCAGATACCAGAAAGCATCATCCTTATCAGCCCTTCTGGCAGCTGTGCAAAAAAGTTCTCCTTGATGTCCTCCAGAAGCCTCCCAGACTGATTGCACCCTGCAGTTTGCATTTGCAGGTCGTGATAGGGGGATTAAAGTCTGCCCAACAAGAACCAGGGCCAGTGATCCACAGAGCTTTTTTATTCTGCCAAGAAATAGGAGAGCTCCCTCCTGAGATGCTCACCCACAAGCTCCCACTTCAAACCTTGTCTCTTCCAAGGAAGAGCTCCACACATCCAATCTGCTCCTTCACACAAAAGGCATCCTCCCTCATCTTCCATTGATCACCATTCCAATGATATTTCTGGCCTGTGACAGCTTGCACATCTTCACGTGCTCCTGACTCTACTTCAGGCTGCCTACGCTTACATATATTTGGGCTATAGAGCTTCAGCTGTGGCACAGAGAACAGAATGGTCACAGAGAAACCTGTTACGAAGAGGCAAAGACACTGGGTGTGCACTGGCCCAGTTCAGAGCAGAGCCATGCCGTCATATATAGCAGGAACAATGCAGTGGTGGAAGCAGCTTCCTACTAAGAAAGTGAATCCAGCAGTGTCTGAGGCCAGGAGGACACAGAGCTGGGCCACTGAGAAACAGCAGGAAAGGGGGTTCTGCCTGAGGTGACTCTGTGGCTATACTGGACCTATGACAGACTTCTTGCACAAATCTCCAGGAAGGACAAGATGCCTCTGAAGATGTCCATGGACCTTGACAGCCTGTGATCCAGACACGCTGAGGTCCACGTTAGCCCTGTCCCTGTTCATATAATATGATGGAGTGAGCAGAAGTTGAGGGGAGGGGAGCAAGAAGGGCTTGAGGGTGCAAAGAATCTCAAGATACCTTGGTGTGATGTGCCTCTCATTTATGCAGCACACATGGATGTAGACAGGATGGACTTTCCCTACAGACAGTGCTGGATTTCATTTGTTTGCGCTCAGGGCAGAACCCTAGGATTCTCTGGAGCACTTGCCCAGCAAGCACTCCCTGTTGGCATGGATAGATTCCCTGTAGGTCCAACCTGCTAGAAACATATGGTTGACCTGGACAAGCCAGGCATCTGACAAGGCTCTTCCAGCACTTTTCAACGCCATCAAATCAAGTGTCTGCACTGAATTACAAGAGCTGCTGGTTAATACTGGATTCTTCCTATGCCTCAGCTGGAGTGAGTAGGGCTCTAGGTTTATTTGGCACCAGGAGGTCGTTTCAGATAGCCAAGACAATTCCCCACATGATCCTCACCTCATCCTCTAGGATGATGCAGGTCCCCCAGTTCCTGCATCAGAGCAAACAGACACTGACACCACATCTGTGTGTGGCACATCTGCCTTGGACCACATCTGTCTCTTCAGCCATCACCAGATATCTGTTTGGAAGCAAATGACTCTTCCATCTAAAATGATTACAGTGGGATACATGCACACCTCTGTGTTGTGCTCACTTTGTTTTTGGCAAGGGGAATCCCACCGATGGCATCTGTGGAATTTACAGGAATAATCTGAATATCACTTCAGACTCAGGGCTGGGAGTCTGAATTCTATAATGCCCAGATTGATTAATCCTAATCAAAAGTTGGCTTTTGTCCCATCTAGGCCCTCCTCTCTGATTGTGAGATGAAAATCATTCTTCCAGAGTGGGACATTCACAACTTTCATAGCTCCTCATTCTCTGATGAAATAAATTGCAATGTTGGAACCTCTCTCCACTCACGAGAAAAAGGAAAACATATGATTATTTTAGTTTGTTTGAGGGAACATTCCCCAGGAGGAGGGGGCACAAGGGACAGAGAAATTGGTGAGTTCAGCTGGGCCTCTGCTCCTGAGCGGGGCCAGGCTCCTGGGACGGAGGCAGCTCGTGGCAGCCTGGCAGCACTGCCCAGAGACAGCCGAGTGCAGGAGCAGCTCCTGTGCCAAGAGCAGCAGGGCTGCGGGCACTGCCTGCTGCTGCGGACAGGGGAGGAGAGAAGGCAGCGACAGGGGAACGGCAGTGTGGAGCGGGAGCAGAGCTCATTGTGGGGGAATCTTCACAGCCCTTGAAACAGTGAGTCTCTGTCTGTAGGGCAATGCTGCTGAGGTTCCTGGAGCGGGTGTCTGCATCCCAGCCAAACCATGGCTCATAGGATTTTTAATGGTCTCTTTCCTTGAGTAAGCAGGACATAGCAGGAGGAGGAGATGCTTCAGGGCAGGGATTCCCTGACACATGGTCAGAGGATCAGGGTATGCTTCTCTTGGCTATGCCCCTTGAACACAGGGCTGTAGGGCTGTGAAGGCAGGGAGTGCACCAAGGTCTGCCTGGGGCTGTGATTCAGAGCAGTGTCCCTGTACCTCATGGTGCTGTTTGCCCAGGGCAGTGACTCTGCCACCTGTGAGGGTCAGCACACAGCCTCTCCAGGGAGCTCCCTGTGCTGCTGTGGGGAGAAGCTTTGGGTGGGAAGAGAGATCCCTGGCAGGGCAGGTTCTTTCTGCCTTTGAGAGGTGCTGCAGGGGTCAGGTTCTGCTCACAGCTCCAGCACATGCGCAGGACATGTCTGAGGGGTCCTTTCAAGAGGAAAAGCAAGAGAAGAGCTGCTTGAAGGAGAAGGAGCTTTCCTTCAGGTCTCTGCACTTTCACCTTCCTCATTTTGACAGGGAGAATGAAGGAACAAGTTTTCTGTTTTGGCAATGAGCTGGGAGTTGTAAACCTTCACTCTGAGAGCTTAGTAGGTCTGTGATAAACATCAGTGAGCTGCTTCATCCCCACTTTAGCCTAAAGGCAGCATCAGCATCTTCCTTGCAACATCCCAGGACTTTATGTGACCTGCTCCATTCCAACCTGCAAACACAGAGCTGGCCCTGGACCTTGCCAGAGGTTTCTGTAGGGCAGAACTGAGCACCCAGAGGGTGACATGGGATCTTTGAGCAGTGACAGGGACAAGACACTGGGACAGAGAAAGAGCTGCCAGCAGGGACAGCTCCAGGCAGCAGAGATGGGCAGGGAAGGAGAAGGAACTGCAGGGCATGGGACGTTGGCTGAACTCTGCAGCCAGAGCTGTGGCAGAGGAGAGGGGCATCTCTTTGGTGCCTCTCCACCAAAGGGCTGAGAGGGGCAGTGCTGCAATGTCCCCCCTCTGCAAGGTGCCATACCCTGCAGGTAAAGCGAAGGTTTTCCAGAATGCCTCTCTGTCCCTCTCCTTGCCTCCCTTGGCAACAGGGTCATGGTGTTGCTCCTTAATCCTTCTCCTGTCCATGCTGCTCCTGTTCTTGCTCTCTGCTTCCTGTGGTTGGGAGGATTCAGCTGCAGTTCAGGCACCAAAGCTACAAGTAGTGGAAAAGAGGGATTTTCAAGGGAGTGAGGTCTCCACAGCCCCATTCTGTCCTCTGGAGCTCCGGGAAATGCAGTACAGGGAAATGAGTTGACTGTCCCTTAAGGAAAGTCCATCTAAAATCCTGACAATCATTTAGCTGTTACCCTGTGGTGTCCTGCAGGCTGCCACCTGCCCTCCAGAAAGCCTCTGCTGACTCATGACCTATCTGTGGTATCTCAGTGACCCATGGGGAACCTATGGAAATAGTGATAGTATGGAAGTGATGGTGGGAGGCAGTAAATGGGCAGCAGAAAAGGGTTGTATGTGTTGTTTGCTAGAAGGGGAGTGTGGAGACCTCCCTCAGGTGCATGTAGAAAGGGTGAGAAGGTCAGACATGGGCACTCTTAAACCCCACTCTGCTCTCAGCTGGGGCTGCTCTCTTTTTAGAGTAACATCATCCTCTCGCTAGAAGAGACAGGAGCCTCAGAGATCTGGGAATGAGACAAATAGATAGATAAAAAACTTCATTAATTTGTTTATTTTCCTTTTAAGAGTGTCGTCCTGACTTGTCCATGTCTTTTCTTCCTCAGATATAGCCCCTATGCTGCAAAGCAACAAATGTCCAACAGCAGCTCATTCAACGAGTTCCTCCTCCTGCCATTCTCAGACACGCGGGAGCTGCAGCTCTTGCACTTCTCGCTCTTCCTGGGCATCTACCTGGCTGCCCTCCTGGCCAACGGCCTCATCATCACAGCTGTAGTCTGTGACCACCGCCTCCACACCCCCATGTACTTCTTCCTCCTCAACCTCTCCCTGCTCGACCTGGGCTCCATCTCCACCACTGTTCCCAAAGCCATGGCCAATTCCCTGTGGAACACCAGGGCCATTTCCTATTTGGAATGTGCTGCCCAGATATTTTTCTTCCTCTTCTTGTTTGGAGGAGAGTTTTCTCTCCTCACAGTCATGGCCTATGACCGCTACGTTGCCATCTGCAGACCCCTGCACTACGGGACCCTCCTGGACAGCAGAGCTTGTGTCAGAATGGCAGCAGCTGCCTGGGCCAGTGGCTTTCTCTATGCTCTCCTGCACACTGGGAACACATTTTCCCTACCCCTCTGCCAAGGCAACATGGTGGAGCAGTTCTTCTGTGAGATCCCCCAGATCCTCAAGCTCTCCTGCTCAGTTTCCTACCTCAGGGAAGTTGGGCTCATTGGGGTTAGTGCCTGTTTAGTCTTTGCATGTTTCACTTTCATTGTGGTGTCCTACGTGGAGATCTTCAGAGCTGTGCTGAGGATCCCCTCTGAGCAGGGCCGGCACAAAGCCTTTTCCATGTGCCTCCCACACCTGGCAGTGGTGTCCTTGTTTGTCATTACATTATTGTTTGCCTACCTGAAGCCCCCCTTCATCTCCTCTCCACTTCTAGATATGGTTGTGTCCATTCTGTACTCCGCGGTGACTCCAGCCCTGAATCCCCTCATCTACAGCATGAGGAACAAGGAGCTCAAGGAGGCACTGAGGAAACTCATCCAGTGGGTACAAGGTCAATGACAACAACTGTTTCATTCACTCACCAGGATATCAGGCATAAAAGCTGTATTTTATGCATTTCCTTTTTAAATTCTCTCTTTTACATCCATCTTAAACTAATAAATACTAAAATAAAGATACCTAGTTTTTGTCACATCTGCACAGGAATCTCTCATTTAGCAATTAAACATAGACCATGATAAAGCAGGAAGCCAGGCTTCCCCCTTCACTAGCAGAGAGGGGGGATTCTCTGAGCCGCTTCTTTGAGCTCCCTTGGATGTGCCCAGTGCAGGGAGGAGAGTTTCCCTCTGCAGCGTCTTTTCCAGCACTGACACCAAGGGACCTCTGGGGTACAGAGTCCTGGCAGGACAAGGGCAGGAGGGGTGAGACCAGGGGTCCAGTGTTGCTTAGGAGATCTCAGCTCTCGTGCCTATTGTTAGAGTGTGATCTCAAATCTCTCTAATATGACAGAAATGGCAACCAAATGTCACCACAGGTTTCCATGGTTCCATGCAAAGCTCCAACACACAAAACTGAACATGAGTGAATTGACGGAAAGTCAATTGGGTGAGAGGCAATTGCCTGGTGACACCAGGTGACATCTGACGAGATAAGGTTGTCCCAGGCACGGGCTAGTGTCTATTGCTCTGATAGAGCAAATGTGATACTCACATCTTTCTAGAATGCCTGGTCAGGGCCCGGTGGGCATCTTCCTTGGCCATCTGAAATAGCACTAGATGCTCACTAGTGTTAGAGCCACACTCACTAGGAAGCTGAGACACGTGGAGATGTTAACAATGTAAACTGTGACTGTAATTCATTTCGGACACTTGATTCAGTGACACTGAAGTAGGCCTGCAAGGCCATGATACATGCCTGGGATTTCTAGCACATCTGCATGGGCAGGAGCTATGAGGAAACTCTGCCTTTCTTTAATAGTTGCTAGGAAAAGACCCCAGGTTCTCTCAGGTTTTCCTACTTGTGCCCAGACATTTGAACAGAGTCTATTGGGGGCCTGGAGCCAGCTGTGTCCCCAGGGAGTAGTATTGGGTCCAATCCTATTCAACTTCTCCATCAGTAAACTGGAAGAAGGAACAGAGTGCACTCTCAGCAAATTTTGTGATGATACAAATGCGGGAGGCTTGGCTGATACACCAGAGGGCTGTGCAGCCATGTTCCTGTGTTAGGGAAAGAGGACTGGATTCAGCTGCCACTTGTGGGTGCCCAGGCCCCTGGAGAGGGTGAGTGCTCAGGAGGGATCTGCTGAGGACAGTCCCACTCATTACAGAGCTGGGACAGATGCCCATCCTCCTGGAAGGGGCTATGGAGCCACCATGGAGCACAGAAGACATCCAGGGGCAGAACATGCCTGGAGTGGGGGTGAGTGCTGTGCTGGGAGAGGGGCTGCCCAGAGGGGCTGCAGAAATGATTAATGTATTCAAGACACAGAAAATACGAGGGAGATCACAGTCAAATGGAGAGAGCAGTGGACACTAAACGGCAAGGGCAGATAAATATTTTTTCACAGCAGATTCAGCAAGTTCCTGAAGATTTCTATTCTTTCATCGCTGGAAAACATTCAAAACAGTCCTTCATCTTTGCAGGGAGAGCTCAAGTGTCCGAGCACCAGTACCCAGTGGGACTTGGAGATGTCCCAGTGTCTCTGAGTGACCTGCGTGGGCTTGAGAGCTCTCGCAGGGACCTGCGGGAGAGCAGAGCCCCTCAGAGCTGCAGAGGGAGGCTGGGGACAGGGGACCACGGCACCTGGAATGGCACCAGCTGTGCAGGACTCTGGGACTGCAGTCCACCCACTTCTGAAAATCACTTCCCTTTTCAAGAACAAATGATCATGCCCAAGTCTAGTGTACTAAAACACAACAACGAAAAAAAGCGGAAAGTATAACACGTTTTTTGCTTTAATTCTTTCTCTTATTTTTTTTCTAGATTTGTTTTTAAACAAATTTTCTAAACGTTTTTGTTACCATCAGGCCTGTACCTGTAAGGTTTCTTTGTCCCACTCAGAGCCCAGTGCTCAGAAAAGCCCCCTGCCCTCAGCTGTCCCTGCCACCCCTCACTCTCTGCACAGAGCACGTCGCACTCGGAGGTGTCGTCCTCTCTTGACTGGTGCAGGAAGTTGGAGAGCAGCTTCAAGGAAATGCTCTGTTTTGGCATGGCCAACTTTGCACAAACAAAATCTACCCCAGTTACATCAATGCCCAGGGCCAGAAATAAATGACCCTTCCCCAGAAGAGCTCTGAACTCTTCCCTCATCCTGGCTCCCCTTTGACACCATCCTTGTGCTCCCCGTGTTGGTGCCCTCCCCGCTGCCTGCCTCTCCCTTCAGCCCCACTGCTCACCTCGCTCCCGCTCTCCTGCAAGCCTGAGAGCCCGTCTGCGGGCTGGGAACAGGCGTTCGCCTGCCGCTCCTTGTCCATGTTCAGGATACTCTCGTAGGGACCTGACAGTGACACCAAGGGGATCTGTTCCCTCCTGATGGAGCTGCTGTCCCCAGAGTGGGGAGCCTGGGGTCTTTGTCCCCAGCAAGAGCATGGTCACCATGGGGCCCGTCCCCTCACAGCGGCCTTATGGACATGATGCCACTGCCATCACAAAGCCCTGCTGGTTTCCATGGGGACGTTATTCTGATGCCCTGCTGGAGACCACCGAGACCCTATCACGATGCCTTTGTGAGGACTATGGAGATGCCATCATGATGCCTTGGTGGAGACCATGGAGAAAGACACCATCACAATGTTTTGGTGAAGACCATGGGGACCTCATCATTATTGCTTTTTCGAGATCTATAGCAGAGATCTTCACAAGGCCGTAGCTGTTGCTCTGCCCATTAATCCTCATACCAACAATCCTGACTGGCTCTCTGTCCATCCCTAAGCCTCGCTCCCTGCATCCCACTGCTCTCTCACCTGCACCTTTCCCTATCATTTCAGGCCATCACCTTCTCTCTCTTGCTGGAGTCTTCTTCTCCCCTGACTCACTCCCTATTTAAGGCTCTCCTCATCAGCTTGGCCAGCTGGTTGATAACCTTCGTGTTGGCAGATGGGAGGAGTCTCCTTCCAAATGAAATGTCACACCCGGTAGCTTTGCTGTCTTGCTGTGGGCTCAGCTCCAGATCTTCCTCCAAATCCTGCTAAAAAAGAAAAGGTAAAGTAAAAAAAAAAAAAAAGTCTTTGCTCGTTGTCCTCTCCATTTTCAGCTTGTAATAAGTGGGTATGAGTGTACAATAAAGCAATATGAATTATGATATTTGAAATGCAGAATTAAACCATGATTTCTTAGGGCGTTTCCCCTTCTTGCATGAGTGCATGCCCAGATCTGCAGGGATGCTGCTGCTGGAGGCAGGTTCTGTGCATCACTGTGCCAGAGCGAAGGCCACCCCAAGGACACCGGCTGAAGACTCCAAAGCCCATGGAGAGATCAGCAGGTTGTGAGGAAGCTCCAAAAGTGCCTTTGCCCACTTTGCCTGTTGACAGCACCAGCAGCACCTTTGCTGGGCCTATCTGGCCAATAACACAAGAAAGGAGATAGTCAAGGGGAGCCAGGCACCCAAAGACCATGCGAATGCCATAGGGACCATGGGTGTATGTGTGCAGGTGCTGTAGGTGGGCACATGGAGCACTTGTGACTGTCACACCTGCCTAGCCTGAGGGACAGGGCAGGATGGCAGATTTCTTGGAGCAATCTCTAGAAAAGTGAAGGTGCTATTGAAGAAGTCCCTGTTCATATAATCTAGCAGGGTGAGCAGGAATTCAGGGGAGGGGAGCTAGAAGGGTTTCAGAGTTCAGAGACCAGAGCACAGAGCTTGGAGTGATGTGCCTCCTCTTTTTGCAGCATTCTGCATGTAGTTGGGCCAGTTCTGCATGTAGGTGGGACAATTTTCCCTGCAGTCAGTGCTGGAATTCATTGATTAGGGTAGAAGTAGGAAACTCAGCATAGCCTGGGGCACTTGCCCAGCAAGCACTGCAATGAGGCATGGTTTTCCTGTGGGTGCCCTACTGTATCTGCTAGAGACACATGGTTGTGCTGGACACCCCAGGCATCTGGCAAGGCCCTGCCAGCATTTTTCTATGCCATCAGATTAAGTAGCTGCATTGAATTACCAGAACTGCTGCTTTATGCCAGAATCTTTCCATGCCTGGTCTTCATAGTTCCTGAGGCTGCTGTTGTATTTGGCATCTGGGGTCATTTCAGATGGGCAATGCAATTCTCCTGAGGCCCCCACCCTGATGCTCTGGGATGATGCAGGTCTCCGAGGAGCTGCAACAGAGCAAGTGGGTACTGGCACATGCCTTGGACCTCCTCAGTCTGTTCAACTGTCCCCAGGTGTTTGTGCAGGAGCCACTGACTCCCATCCTCCATCTCCACTGATTGCAATTGCAGCTTAGGCAAGGAGCTCTCTTGCAGATCTCTATGTTGTGCTCACTTCAGTTTTGAAAGGGGAATCACTTGACCTGCCTTTGGAGGTTGCAGGATTTTTTTGAATCCCACTTCATGCCAGGGAATTCTAGACCAGCCTGAGACGGGCAGAGTGACTCATCCCCTGAACCTACTGTGAGAGTGACAGAGCCCTGGAACAGGCTGCCCAGAGAGGTTGTGGAGTCTCCTTCTCTGGAGATCCTTAAAACCCGCCTGGATGCCACCCTGTGCCATGTGCTCTAGGTGTCCCTGCTGGAGCAGGGGGGTTGAACTTGATGATCTCTAGAGATCCCTTCCAATATTAACCATTCTGTGATTCTGTGAAGAGAGGACCATCAGAGGTTCCACAGGAGCACATTTCCATCTCTCCATCCATAGTCATGCTCTGATGAAAGGACTTGCAATGTTGGAAATAGTTGCTTTCCACTCAAAGGGAAGAGACAACAGGTGATTACTTCACTCTATTCCAGTGAACATTCCCCAGGAGGAGGGAGCACAAGGAACAGAGAAATTGGTGAGTGCAGCTGGGCCTCTGCTCCTGAGCGGGGCCAGGCTCCTGGGACGGAGGCAGCTCGTGGCAGCCTGGCAGCACTGCCCAGAGACAGCCGAGTGCAGGAGCAGCTCCTGTGCCAAGAGCAGCAGGGCTGCGGGCACTGCCTGCTGCTGCGGACAGCAGAGGAGAGAAGGCAGCGAGAGGGGAACGGCAGTGTGGAGTGGGAGCACACAGGAGACCTCCACAGCTCTTGACACGGTGAGTTTTTGCTTACAGGACAATGCTACGGAGCTTCTTGAAGGGGACATAAGAACCCATCACACCCCATGGCTGGCAGCATTTTTCTCTTCTGGCTTCTGCAGTGCGGAAGAAGAGGAGCTGCTTGAGAGCAGGGATTCTCTAACATACCACCTAAGGGCAGGGCATCCTGCTGCCTTCCCCAACAGAAACGGCAGTGATGTGAAGCCAGGTTGTGCAGACAGGGTGAGAGGTCTGCACTTCAGAGCAGGGTCCCTGCACCCAAAGGTGCTGTGTGCCCGCAGCAGTGACTGTGTCGCCTGTGAAGGTCAGCGCTCAGCCTGCCCAGGGAGCTCCCCACAGCACTGAGGGGAGAAGTTCTGGGTGGGAGGATTATCCTCTACCAGGACAGGCTCCTTCTCCTGCTGGGAGGTGCTGCGGGGGTCAGCTCTGCTCACAGGTCTAGCTGTGAGCACATTTCAGGGGGCACTTTGCAAAAGGAAAGGCAAGGTAGACATTGAGATGGTGCTTAGAATTTCCTTCCACTTGGTAAGAGGAAAATGGAAACAAAACTGGCAGATTTGGACAAGACACTGAGACTCATTAAGAGATTCAAGGAGCAGTCAAAGAGTCTGCCAGGGACATCTGAATGTCCCCTCACCCATCCCTTAGTTCATAGACAGCACCAGCTTCTCCTGGGCTGCTGCATCAGGGTCTATCTGAGCTGCTCCTTAGCACCTGCAAACATGGGGGTGCCCCTGGACAGTCCCCTGCTCCTGGGAGGTTTCTGCAGGGAGAACTGGGCTCACTTGTGAGTGTCGTTGTCCTTCATGTGAGTGAGGTGCAAGTATATGACAGTGAGGGGCAAAGCTCAGAGATGAAGCAGGTCCCATGACAAAGTCCTAACAAGTTTTTTTTGTTTTGTTTTGTTTTGTTTTGTTTTGTTTTTTCCTTTTGGAATGCACAAGGGTTTATGCTGAGAACGATTGAAGCGCCAAAGATTTCTGCTCTATCAAAGAATGTTCCCACAGTGAGTAGGCGCCTTTGTGTGTTTGTGTGTGCACCATCATATATATTATTTATATGCACACTTATATATCAACAGACTCCTCCACTTATCCTTTTGCAGAGAAGACTTGATTTCAAAATGTTGAAGAGCCCTGCCGTAGAAGGGGTGGACATCATCTCCTGCAGGTTCTGTGCATCAAAGCTGCTCCTTCTCTCTGCAGTGCCTGGAATAAGGGTGCAGGGTGCAGGGTTAAAGGAGGCATGAGGACAGGGTCTATCTCTAGACCTCTCGACATGTAGAAAGGGAAAGGTCTATCCTTGTTTCCTTTTGACTGTTGTTCCCCATTGCTGGAGTGAGATCTGGTGTGGCAGACTCAGATACAAATATCTCTGTTGAGGAGGGCAAGACTGATAGGGGTGAATCCCTCACAAAGCTCTTCTCCTTCAGATGCAACTGGTGTGAGGGCTGTATTCAGCTCTTATGGTGGTGAATGGAGAATATTCCCCCTTGGTCTCTGGACTAAGTCCATTCCAAGCAATGCAATATGCCATTCCAAGGCATCTCCACAAATACCACTCAAAGACTAGTGCATCTATTTCCAGTTGCAGCAAAGCAGAAACAACTCCTCCAGAGCTATGGGGAGGAGGCCCTGCTGAGCTTGGCACACTCAGCCAGTTCAAAGTGGAGCACCAGAAAGGGAGCTGAAATAAGGGAGAGAGGAAATGTAGGGAGTTCCTTGAGAAACTGAAATGGTTTGGCTCAGAAAAGCCTGCCTTAACTTTCGGCTTTCTTTCCTTCCTTGGACAGGACTCCTGTGCCCCTAAGGAACTAATGTCCAACAGCAGCTCCCTCAATGAGTTCCTCCTCCTGCCATTCTCAGACAGGCGGGAGCTGCAGCTCTTGCACTTCTCGCTCTTCCTGGCCATCTACCTGGCTGCCCTCCTGGCCAACGGCCTCATCATCACAGCCGTAGCCTGCGACCACCGCCTCCACACCCCCATGTACTTCTTCCTCCTCAACCTGTCTGTCCTTGACCTAGGCTCCATCTCCACGACTGTTCCCAAAGCCATGGCCAATTCCCTGTGGAACACCAGGGACATTTCCTACTCGGAATGTGCTGCCCAGGTATTTTTCTTCATCTTCTTGTTTGGAGGAGAGTTTTCTCTCCTCACAGTCATGGCCTATGACCGCTATGTTGCCATCTGCAGACCCCTGCAATACAGGACCCTCATGGACAGCAGAGCTTGTGTCAAAATGGCAGCAGCTGCCTGGGCCAGTGGTTTCCTCAATGCTCTCCTGCACACTGGGAACACATTTTCCATGCCACTCTGCAAAGGCAACGTGGTGGAGCAGTTCTTCTGTGAGATCCCCCAGATCCTCAAGCTCTCCTGCTCACACTCCTACCTCAGGGAAGTTGGGCTCATTGGGGTTACTTTCTCTTTGGGCTTTGGGTGTTTCACTTTCATTGTGGTGTCCTACGTGCAGATCTTCAGAGCTGTGCTGAGGATCCCCTCTGAGCAGGGCCGGCACAAAGCCTTTTCCATGTGCCTCCCACACCTGGCCATGGTGTCCCTGTTTGTCATTACTGTATTGTTTGCCTACCTGAAGCCCCCCTCCATCTCCTCCCCACTTCTAGATATGGTTGTGTCCATTCTGTACTCGGTGGTGCCTCCAGCCCTGAACCCCCTCATCTACAGCATGAGGAACAAGGAGCTCAAGGGGGCACTGAAGAAATTCATCCAGTGGGAACAAGATAAATGATAACAACTGTTTCATTCACTCACCAGGGTATCTGGCATCAAGGCTGTATTTTATCCATTTCTTTTTTACTTCTCTCTTTTACATCCATCATAAAATAATAAATAATAAAATAAAGATACCTGGTTTTTGTCACGACTGCACAGGAATCTCTCATTTAGCACTTAAACATAGACCATGATAAAGCAGGAAGCCAGGCTTCCCCCTTCACTAGCAGAGAGGGGGGATTCTCTGAGCCGCTTCTTTGAGCTCTCTTGGATGTACCCAGTGCAGGGAGGAGAGTTTCTCTCTGCAGCGTCTTTCCCAGCACTGACACCAAGGGACCTCTGGGGTACAGAGTCACGGCGGGACAAGGGCAGGTGGGCTGAGACCAGGGGTCCAGTGTTGTTTAGGAGATCTCAGCTCTCGTGGCTATGGTTAGAGTGTGATCTCAAATCTCTCTAATATGACAGAAATGGCAAACAAGTGTCACCACAGGTTTCCATGATTCCATGCAAAGCTCCAACACAGAAAACTAAACATGAGTGAATTGAAGGAAAGTCTAGAGGCAGCCTTCCCATGGCAGTCCATCTTTCCTGAAGTCACATTCCAGGAGGGCAGCAAGACTTTCTCTATTTAGAGTTGTCCTCCTCATTTCCGTGCTGTCCTTCCATGCTTTATTCTGCAGATATGGCCCAGGAACTCTCATGACCTGGTAGCAATAGACTTGTTTTTCCTCGTACCCTGGAAGAACAGGCAGGACCAGTCCTTGGGCTCCCTTAAGCCACAGCTGCATTCCAGAATAACATTTCCAAAATAAAAGGGGATCTGCCCTATGATGGTCCTGAATCTGGCCTCTCTTCAGAAACGGGAATCAAAAAATATGGCAAAGCATGTCCAACCACAAATGGGCCTGCTCTTCTCCTTGTGAACTCCATGAGATCCAGGGGATTACCTCAGCTTTCAAGGGTGATCTGTTAGCCACAGTCTAGGGTTCATCTCTCAGTAACCACTGCAGACAGGCAATGGTCTCTGCATTGCCTGTGCCAGGCTGCCCCACACATGACTGTGCTGATGAGAGAACCCCCAGGGGATCTCCAGGCACAGGGTTTGCCTGGGAGTGGGCACTGAGTGCAGCTTTAACGAAACAGGGATGACTCACAGTGCAGGGACCAGAAGGTAGAGCACTAAACCCAGGTGCACATGGGGAAAGGAGGGCTCTGCAATTGCCAGAGAGGCAGTGGGGACCCAGGAGGCCCAGGGAAGGGGCAGTGGAGGGTGATTCCTGCACCCACAGTGAAACACCACAGCCTGGAGCTAGTGGCCACCCAAAGACATCTCCTGCCATTGCAATATTGTGAGGGCACTCTGAGTACCGTCAGACCTCAGCCACCAGTATCAGTGGCCACAAGGGCACACTGATGGCACATGGTCAATTTGTTGCCAACCACGATTTCCAGGTCCCTTTTTGTGGAGCTGCTCTCCAACAGGTCAACCCCCGGCCTGTCCTGGTGCATGGGGTTATTACTCCCTAGCTCTAAGACCCTGCACTTGCCCATGTTGAAGTTCATCAGATTCCTCTACCCCCAACTCTCCAGGCTTTCCAGGTCCCTCTTAAAGCCTGCATAGACCTCTGGGCTATCAGCCATTCCTCCCAGTTCTCTATCCTCAGAAAACTTGCTGAGGGTGCGCTCTGTCCCTTCAGGTCACTGATTAATAAACTGAACAGGTTTTGACTGACTCCTGATACCAACAGTTGCAGATCTCCAACTAGGCTCTGCACCACTGATCACAACCCTAAAGCCTAAACCCCAAACCCAGCTGCTCACATGGAGGTGACCTCACAGGTGCAAACCCACCACAACCCTGCTGCTGCCTGTGGCCTTCAGAGACAGCAGCTTCCTCAACCCCCTTCCCCACACAGGAACCACTGCTGCCCTCTCAGCTCCTCTCACCACAGAGACCCCCCACCCACCGCCCACGCCTGCCTGCCTGCTGCCGGCCAATCAGGCACTCACAAAGACATGACGTCACAGCGCCGTCCCGCCCAGCTCTCTGGCCCTGCCCTGCAGGGCAGCAATGGCCTCCCCAGCCCTTCCCCGCCAGGAGCCCAGCCCGGGCTCAGCAGCTGCTCCGCGGAGATGATCTCAGCAGCGCAGAGCCCCGCAGGGCCCGGCTGCTGCCCAATGAGGCGCTGCGGGAGCGGTGACCTCACAGTCACCAGGCAGAGCCAGCCCTGCTGCTGCCCAATCAGCTCTGCCCGCAGCGGGGCCCTCCCAAGCAGCAGCCACGCCCTCTCCCTGCAGCTGGCCTATCAGGGGCTGCGGCAGCAGTGACCTCCTCGTGCCCAGCGCAGCCATTGGCTGTGAGGCCCCGCGGGGCTCCTGGCTGTGCTGGGGGCTGTGCGGGACTGGGGCAGGGAGGGGAGCCCAGCTCGGGGCTGCGGGTGCTGGTGTGGGGGCCTGGGGGGCTGTGTGAGCTGCTGTGTTGGGCTCAGCCAGCACTGCCCACCCCGGCGTGGGGGAGAAGAGGGGCAGCCAGTGCCAGGGAAACCTGCCCTGGATTCTCTCCTTCTGCCCCCAGCACCCACACAAGGGTTGGAGCTGCCCCACGGGAGCCTTGGGGCTCAGGGAAGGCCCAGCCCCAGGAGTCCTGGCTGCCACATTGTCCCCTGAGCAAGGTGGGACCCTCAGGCAGGACTCCTGCGGCAGCCTCCAGCCCTGAGCAGCTACTGCCACAGCCCGGGATCCACAGGGGTCTTTGCAGTGACAGTTTCTGTGTGACACCTCGGGAAGTTGCTCCCGAAGCTGGGAGCCTTGGTGGAGAGCAGCAGGATCACTAGGAACAAGAAGTGAGGTCCAGGCTGTGGGTGTTGATCCAGCAGTCCCCATCGCACTCATCAGTCCCCATCTCATTTGATTCTATCAGCAGTTTGTGAGATGACCAGCTCCCTGCTCTGCAGCTGATGAAGCTGGCAAATATCCCTGCAACCTCCCTTCATGCTCTTCCTCATCTCTGCATAGTCCTGGAGACCATCTTAGCGAAGTGAAAACCCCATCTCCCTTGAATCCTGCCAGAGATTTGGCTTTCCAAGTCACTGCCAAAGGAAGGACTTCTTTGGGTTGCTCATTCAGTCTGTGGCAGCTCATAAGTGATGCTGTGAGCCCAGCTCTGCATGCCGGGGCTCTTGGCCCATTCTCTTCCCTGTCTCCTGTGCATCTACCTAAGTCTCCCATTCCCACATGTCCTGTTTAAAGTGACAATTTCTAACATCCCCTTTAGGGCACTATCTGGACACATTGCGACTCCTCCCGATACTCTGTTCACTCAGAGACCCAGCGGCTGGTTTGCCCTTTATGGAGGTTAAAGCTTGCTCTGTCTTTCTGCAGTCTGCCCCATTAGCCAAGTCCTTACTATATGTACGGATTGTATGGACTTAGCATACATTCAAAGAGTGTCATTATTTTCCATGAAACTATACCTTGCTCTTTTTTGTTTCCTTGTAACTTAAAGAAAATCCTCCTGTGCCTGTTGGCAGCCAGTTGTCTAAGTAAAGCAGGTGAGAATTGGGCAGGTGAGCTATAACATTGAGTGCAGACTTAGGTAGATTAGGCTGGCTTTCAGCAAGAGTGATTTAAATTCCCAAGAGGCTGATGAGAGAAATGGTCGGGCTGGGGAGGTGGGGAGAAAGATTGTGCATACAGTGCCTGATCTCTGGGACACGGCTTTTCCTACATGAGCTGCCTGCATTAGGAGTCACTCTGGATGCCTATGAAGTGGACGGTGTGCTGTCACCTATTCTTTAGAATAATAATAGAAAACTTTGAAAAGATGAAATACTTGTATATGATTGTTGTCTTCAGCTTTCAGCTACACTCCCCAAACCTCTCCAATTAGCCATGGACACTTGAAGGAAATTGCAGGGAGAGTCCTGGTTTATCAGGACTTTTTGCTTTTCAGTGAGCTCCATGCAGTACTTGGAGCTGAGTCCATGAGTTGCAGCTGTTGAAAGGAGATTGAAGAAATCAGTGAAAAAGTCAAAGTGAGAAGGAAACTCTGAAGTTTTGTAGAGCATTAATGGATCCCACTGAGGCCATTAACTACAACTCAGCAGGGGCTGATTAAAGCTAAAATATATAATCATTGGTAATAGTTAGGTAAATACTCAGGTGGCTCTGATGCCGAATACACCCTTGATGTGTTTTATCAAGGAAAATGGCAGAGCACAGGCAGAGAAACTCTGGGAAGGGAGATCCTTTCCTCCACGTGTTGCCCACGTCCTCCCTGGCATCATTGTTTGGGTAAGGGTGGGCAATGCTGAGTGCAGGACAAACACACGACACCTCCCAGGGTCCCCAGAAGGATAAAGGGGGCAAAGAAGTCCTGATGATTCGGGGTAGGCCTCGGTGAGAGACAGAACAGCCATAGTCAAGAGGATAAAGACCTCCATTCTGTTGGGGCCTTGGCAGCGCCCTTGGCCATCTCTACCACAGGTCATCCTAGACCTGCTCCTATGTTCCTGGAGACTATGGACACCCAATCTGCTTCCCCAGCAAGTTCTCACAAGAGGTTCTCCTTCACTTCATTGAGGGTTTTTCCATCCTCAGTGGCTGTTTCTTGAAACACAAAGTCATTGGTGGTGACAGACTCGCTCTGGGTGCCCTGTAGCACCACTGCTCTACCCTTCAAGTGATATTTCTTCATCCTATTGCCCAATCTGAGCTTCCCAAGCTGTATTTTGGTCCCGTTTCACTTTTCATGCGGCTTCCCACTACCAAGGAAATCTCTTGGCAGCCCCACAATGTGGGGACCAATATAACCTTGTGTGTTACGACAGAGTGGAACATGAGGAACTGAAGTGCCCGGGCCTGAACGACAGGCCCGAGTCGGGGTTGACTTAGAGATGAATACGGTGCTGCCTTTGCAGTACAAAACACTCACCTGTAGAATTGTTCATGCCAGCTTGCATGGAGGCTTATTAAACTGTAGCTTTTTTAAGCTCTCGTGCAGCTGTATTTGACCTTGAAGGGAACCCTCCCATCCGAGGCCTGGGCTCTGACCAGATCCCCATCCCACACGATACGGAAAGTATGCCACATCAGATGTCACCGCTCACAAACAAAATGCAAGTTATCATGATTTGCTGATTTGGCTCTATAAAAGATGGACACACTTGCTGCGATTTTGGAGACCTCACGGGTGGATGCACCACGTAAGACCTCCCAGTTGCCGGGAAGGTTCTCCAAATCCTCACCACAAGAGGGACTCCCCAGTGACTGCGGATCTGTATGACAGTAACATATTTAGGCAATTGGTGATGTATCTTTTAATCACTATTCTCTTTCTCGTATACTCATGGTTAGGTGCATTACCTTGCTTATTTTGTCTGATGCTAAAATCAGTGTGCAATAAGCTCCTTTGGTTAAATATATCATTCTGTACTGCCTTAATTTTAATTGTGAAATCAGACCATTGTTTCCAGTGGGGTCTGGTTCTTTCTGTCGCGCCGTCTGCCGACTGCTCCAGAGCTGTGCCGGTGCTCTTCTTTCTCATCGTGCACCTTTGCCTGCGCCAAGCCCTGGGCCCTTATGGCCCTGAGTAGCAAGTGTGCATTACAAGCAGGATGCAAATTATTGCCTGATGATTTTTAAAAGAAGGGAAAGATGCCTCTTCTCTTGCTGCTCTCCAAGAAAAAGCAGCCCAGCCTGATGCAGGCAATGCCTGTAACAAGACCAAGCAAGGTAGAGCAAGGTCCTTCCTTGCGCTCCGCTTCTTCTATTCCCAGTTGTCACTTTGACCATGCAGGTGGCAGGTGAAGTTGTCTGAGGTGTGAAACACAGGAATAACACCAGAGGAGAAACTGCCACTTGTGCACTTTGAGATGTGATCGTGACACATGCAATGGTGCAGCGTGACAAACAGAGAAGGGGTAAAGGGAAGCAAGCTAACCATCAGGAGGCATGAAAGCAGTGCGAGATGCAGTGTCATAAATGCAGCATTCCAATGTGAGCCCCTTTTTGCATCTATCAGGCGGTGCTCAGAGAGTCTCTGATGTGTGAAGGTCACTTGCCAAGGGCCAGAGGTACAAGCAGTGTAACTGGAGGGACTCGATTTCTCCAGTTCATGGAGCTCTGTCGGACGTGGGCACTGAACAGTGCAAGAGAGTCCCCCCAGAGCCCATGGTTTTGTGGGTGTCCAGTTTGCTGAAGTGAGTGCTACTCAGATCCTCCTCCAGCAAGGGAAAGTCTTCCTTTCTCCATTTCTCCATGGTCTCCAGGGCCTAGGATTCCTGAGGGTCACTCTTAGAGCTAAAGCCTGCAGCAAAGGTGGCCTTTTCTGTGTCCTCTCTCACCAGGGCTCTTGACCCATTTAGCAGCAGGCCCGTATTTTCCATAATCAGCCTTTTGTTCCTGCTGTAGTGCTCTATTGTATTTTAAATAATTATTTATTATTATTTTATTCTGGAAGTTAAGAGTAAACATTCATAAAGAAATAAATGAGAGCACATGTTTCATGCCAAGTACATGGGAATGACAAGTGACTGCACACAGGACAGTTTTTGGCACTGATATTGTAACCATTGGGGATGTTTCCTCAGCGCTTCCTTGAGCTCCTTGTTCCTCATGCTGTAGTCAAGGGGGTTCAGTGCTGGAGGAACCACTGAGTACAGAATGGTCAGTACACAGAGATCCAGAGCTGGGAAGGATATGGAGGGGGGAGAGGGGGGAATAAAGTGGCTAAGGGTGACATTTCAGTGCTCCTGTGACCAGGGGTAGGAGTCAGACTCAACCAAATGGGTATCACAACCTCTAATCCCTCCAGGGGACTGCAGGTGACTGCACAGTCCAGGGCATCCGGACTGCAGAGCATTTCCAAGGGTGCTCGTTGTGTCCAGTTGTGCCTATACATCCTGCCCCTGGTATTTGATAGATGGTGACCCAGAGGGCTCTCCGTTCTCCCTTCTTCCTGGCAGTTGAGTCCTCACTGCCTCTCCTGAGACTGCAAAGTCCTCTTTTGTCTGCAAATACCCAGTGCTTTACCTCTAAGAAACTCCATCTTTGATGAGCTCTCCCTTTATGAGGCTCTACTCACAGTCCATCCCAGGCTTATGCTGTCCCAGGAGGATCTCTGTGCTCTCCTGACACCTCCAGCTTCCCCTCCATGAGAACAGCCATCTGACACTGTGCCTTAATACGTAGGAGAGCTGTGCATGTGTAAATCCATGACCATTCAGTGTCTCCACTATCCTTGGACTCTGATAGGTGAATTCTCAAACCAGCCCTTGGTCTCTGAAAGATCATTACAGGATTCTGAGCTCTGCGTTGCTGAACCCATGGAGAATCCTGTGCAGCAGACCCTTGAGGGGTGCAAGTCCTTGTGCCTATTCTTGACACCAGCTTTGGAGGAAAAGCCCAGCTTTCATGTACTATACTGATAGAAATTACTTTATTACAGAGATACTGTTAGGGAGCCAGTCCTTGTCCAGCATTCGACAAAATTTAGGGTATCAGGTGAGACAGAGCAGACACCATAAAAAAGGGAATGAATACAAGCAGTTGTGTAGCAACACGATAACAATTATTATCACTAGTAAAAGTCATAATAAAAATAACGTGAAGAAACAATGCTCAATCCAGATACAGCATACAGAAAGAGTCATTTGTGGAGAGATGTGGAAAAATTACCACTGCTTGAAAAGGTCCATGAAATCACTTTCCTAATGGCACCCTTGAGCTCCTTGTTCCTCATGCTGTAGATGAGGGGGTTCACTGCTGGAGGCACCACCGAGTACAGAACGGCCAGCACCAGATCCAGAGCTGGGGAGGAGATGGAGGGGGGCTTCAGGTAGGCAAACACTACAGTGATGAGAAACAGGGAGACCACAGCCAGGTGCGGGAGGCACATGGAAAATGCTTTGTGCTGGCCCTGCTCGGAGGGGATCCTCAGCACAGCAGTGAAGATCTGCACGTAGGACACCACAATGAAAGTGAAACAGCCAAAGCCTAAACACACACTAACCACCAGAAGCCCAACTCCCCTGAGGTGGGAGCGTGAGCAGCAGAGCTTGAAGATCTGGGGGATCTCACAGAAGAACTGCTCCACCACATTGCCTTGGCAGAGGGGTAGGGAAAATGTGTTCCCAGTGTGCAGGAGAGCACTGAGAAAGCCACTGGCCCAGGCAGCTGCTGCCATTCTGACACAGGCTCTGCTGTCCAGGAGGGTCCCGTAGTGCAGGGGTCTGCAGATGGCAACGTAGCGGTCGTAGGCCATGACTGTGAGGAGAAAATACTCCGCTGATACGAAGAAAAGGAAGAAAAAGACTTGCCCAGCACATTCCAAGTATGAAATGACCCTGATGTTCCACAAAGAATTGTTCATGGATTTGGGAACAGTGGTGGAGATGCAGCCAAAGTCTAGGAGGGAGAGGTTGAGGAGGAAGAAGTACATGGGGGTCTGGAGGTGGTGGTCACAGGCTACGGCTGTGATGATGAGGCCGTTAGCCAGGAGGGCAGCCAGGTAGATGGCCAGGAAGAGCGAGAAGTGCAAGAGCTGCAGCTCCCACGTGTCTGCGAAAGGCAGGAGGAGGAACTCGTTGAGGGAGCTGCTGTTGGACATCTGTTCTATTGGGCTCAGGAAAACTGTGTAGGGAAGAAAAGACAATAATAGCTTAGAAGAATTTTCTCTGTAATAAACCTTCCATTTTTCATAGAAATGGTTCTCAACCCTGTCCCAACTCTCAGTAATTCCTTCTTCTCACTATCACTTCAGTCAGCTCCTCAGTCTCTGCTGCACCTGAGTGTTCTGCGAGGAGCCGGAGCCTGAGCTACTCTACACCAATGTGTATAAAGGACTGGTTCTTGATATTTGTTCTTTACGGAGTTGATATCACAGGACATCCACCTTTAATATAAAGGGTCTTTTTGTATTCCCCCACACACTTCCAAGGAGTTTGGGGTGCAGTAGGGGGTTTTAGCATTTTGTTTTAGAATTACTTATTTTGGAAGTGTTTATATTCTGTCACCATAACTGGTCAGGTTCTTTGCATGTCTTTATTGGCATGCAAATAAAGACAGATGTCTTTATTGCTGCAAGCATGAACATAAAGCAGACTGGAGATGGAAATGGGGTCTCTGCTGCTCAGGGAACTGAGGAGTGCTGTTGAGTCCATCTGTCTTGTTCCAGCAGACAACTCTGGACTCTGTTGAGATCATAGAAGACTGGTTTCAAAGCACTCATTTAACTTTGCTCTCCCTGTAAGTGCAAGGTGGATATATGATGGAGAGAACAGGACACTGCTACTGACATGGCAGGAAGTCTGTGCACTGAGTCCACTTATGCAAGCAGCTCACAAAGCCACCAGAACAACAGAGACAGTCACAGAGTCTCCTAAAGGGAGAGTCAACCCCTTTGCAGCCCCTCCAATGACGCTGCCCAGCACCCTGGGCACATTGCCCCTCTTCAGACACCTCCATGGCAGGACCTCAGGGTGAGTATCTGAATTTGTAGCTGAAGCCCCAGCTGACTGCCAGGACAAGAGCAGAAAGGAGAGGCAGGGAAACGAGGAGAAACTACTGTGACTGCTGCCAAGGGAGGACAGAGAGACAGAGCAGCACCGTCCCCAGGTTGCACTTCCTAGACAGTGTGGACTCCCAGGGCAGTGGTTCTCAGACCCTGTTCCTTGCAATGGGAAATGGGTACAGGGCAGGAGAGAGGCAGCTCTGCTGTTCTGGAAATCTGACTGCAGAGGAGGTCAGAAATGCCCTGGAGCCCTTCCCCTTGAGAGCAGAGTGAGACTAAGCACAATGAGAATGAGGAGAGCTGCAAAGGGGATATTGCTGCTGCCCACAGGTGAAAAGGCAGTTGGAGGAATATTCTGGGGTCCTCACAGACCTATTGATCCCTCAGAGCAGCACTGCAGAACTCTCCTTCAGGGATCTAAACCTAGAATGTCCCATTCATTTGCTGCCTTGTCAAGGATACAAAACAAAATCCTAGCCTCTGGATATTCCCTTCCCTTTCATAGAAGCTTCCCAAGAGTGTCCTCTTGAAAAGCCCCTTCCAGATATGTTGTGTGGGTGAGGCTGAGCTGTGAGCAGCCCTGACCCCACACAGCGGCCTCTCAGCAGGAGAATGAACCTGCCCAGGGGGGATCTCTCCTCCCACCCAGAGCTTCTCCCTGCAGCGCCCTGGCAGGCTGAGTGCTGATCCTCACAGAATCACTGCCCCGGGCACACAGCACCCTGGGGCGCATGGACACTGCTCTGAAGAACAGTGCTCTGAAGAACCCATGTGCCCACATTGCCTTCACTGTCTTGCACCAGCTCCAGAAGAAGTAGCCATGATGCCCTGACCTTGTGATGCTGCGACAGGGAATTTCTGTATTGAAGCATCTCCTCGTATGCAAAGTAGAAGCAGGGAGAACAGTCCTCAAAAAAAGAAAAGTCATCAGCTGGGAGGGTGGTGCAGACCCCTCCAGAAACCTCAGTAGCATTACCCTGCAGCCGGTGACTTACCGTGTCACAGATTCCTCCCACCATGAGCTCTCCTCTGTCCTCCCACTCCACGCTGCCTTTCACCTCTCTGTCCTCTCTCCTCTCCTGTCCGCAGCAGCAGGCAGTGCCCGCAGCCCTGCTGCTCTTGGCACAGGAGCTGCTCCTGCACTCGGCTGTCTCTGGGCAGTGCTGACAGGTTGCCACGAGCTGCGGCCCAGCTCAATTCATGAATTACTCTGTCCCTTGGGATTCCTCCCTCTGGGATATGTTCCAACAAGTAGAGTAACCTGTTTTCTTTCTCTAAAGAGTACAGGAATACAGATTCCAACATTGCAGTTTATTTCATCATATAATGATTATCTACCAAAGTTAGAAATGTCCCATGGGAAGTCCTGATTCACATCTCTTAACTAGGCAGGACACCCAGACAGGGATAAGAAGGGAGCTTGTTGATACATGGTGCATATATGATTCAGATGACTTATTCAGATGGCTTATTGGGGCTCCACATGTCTGTTCAGAAGCGCCAGGTTTGGAGAAGGATTCAGCTAACTCATGAACTCCACAAATACATGGCAGGTGGGATTCCCCTTACCAGGCTAAGCATGCACATGGTCTGCTTGCAAGCTCCTGGCCTAAAGGTCCTAATGGAATCACTGGAGATAGAGCTTCAGTGGGAGGCCAGGTCAGGAATTTCCTTGTTCATCTCTAATGACCCTGGATGCCTTCTATCCTGCTAGAGCAGCACTCAAAATAAAGCTGAGAGACAGGCAGATCCTTACAGCTCAAAAAGCTGATCTATTCCAGTGGAGACCATTTATAGAATCACAGAATGGTTGAGGTTGGAAGGAGCCTTCGCAGATGATCTAGTTCAAACCCCTTGATCAAGCAGTGTCACCTACAGCACATTGCACAGGATCCTGTCCAGGCAGGTCTGGAATATCTGCAGAGAAGGTCACTCCACAACCTCTCTGGGCAACCCATGGCAGTGCTCTATCACCTTCACAGTCAAGATGCTTTTCCTCAAATTCAGGCAGAACTTCCTGTGCTTCAATTTGTGTCTGTTGCCTCTTGTGCCATCACTGGTCACCACTAAAAAGAGTCTGGGCCATTCTCTTCTGCTCTTGGCATCCTCCCTTCAGGTATTTGCACACCCTGACAAGATCCCCTCTCAGCCTTCTCTTCTCCAGGCTAAAATAGGCCCAGTTCTCTCACCTTCTCATCATAGGAGATACTCCAGCTCCCTGATCAACTTTGTAGACCTATTCTGGGCTCTCTCCAGTAGCTTCATGTCTCGCTTGTACTGTGGAGCCCAGCACTGGACACAGGACTCAAGGGGTGGCCTCCCCAGGACCTAGTAGAGAGGCAGGATGACCTCCCTTGTCCTCCTGGTAACAGTCTTCCTACTACAGCCCAGAAGACCACTGGCCTTCTTGGCAGCAAGGGGACTTTGCTGGCTCATAAGCAAGCTTCAAGGGGGCTTGAGTGAGAGAAGGCACCTTTCTCTGGTTGCAAGGGACGTTTGGAGATCATCTAGTCAGATGTTGGTCAAGTCAATGTTTGTAAGCACCTGGGAGGCCAGCAGCAGGCACATGGCACTGCTCCTGCTTGGGAGGGGGGTCACATTGTCTGTGCTCCTGACTGGACAGCACCAGGCATTAGCAGGTCCATCCATGTCTGTGAGGGTGACCGTGAGCTCTGCTCTTTGCTGAGTCCCGGGCAGGCCAGCAAGAGGCACCTGGCTGGGCAGTTCCTTGGGAGGTCCCTGCTGGCAGAGCAGCTGCGAGGCCAGCGCTGGCCCATGGCTGGGGACGGGCTCTGAGGCCGCTCCTGTCCAGTAGCAGCGCGGCTGGCAGCGGGGTCTGGTGCAGACACGCGGGGAGGTCCCTTGTGTGCGCGGAGCTGCCGGGGCAGCAGCAGGCGCTGCCTGTGAGGCCAGGGGTGTCTCAGCAGCGGGCAGGGACACGGAGGCCATTGCGGGGACGCTGCCAGGAGGCCCCTGCTCTCTGCAGGGCTGGCTCTGTGCTGACGCGTGGGCGTCGGCTGGTGACGTCACTGCTGCTGCAGCCCCTGATAGGCCAGGCCGCGCAGCTGGTTGTGACGTCGGCAGCCCCTTCCTGGCCGGGGCGGCTCTGCCGAGGAACCTGGTGTCCCTGCAGCCCACGGCGGCAGCAGCCCACGCTGGGCTGTGCGCGAGCGAGGTCCCCCTGCCCGAGGAGCTGCTGGGCCAGCAGGAGGCTCACGGCGGGTGCTGGCGCTGAGGTCGCTGCTGCCAGAGCAGTGAGGGGCCAGCAGCAGCGGCGGGGACGAGAGGGTTTGCTGAGGGTGCCCCGTGGAGGGGCTGATACCTGCGGAGCTCTGCAGCCCTGGAGAAAGGCAGCTCCTTAATCAAGAGGAGGGAGAGGAGCACTTATCATCAGGAATTTGTGCTGCATTTGTGCTGTGAGCATGATCTTCTCTGGCGAACGTGGACAAGGAGCAGAGATGTGCAGTGAGCTACTATTGGACCAGGGAGTCCAGCAAGATCTTTTAGGCTGCTAAATGAACCCAGTGCCTAAGTGAGCATGGTGTAACAAGAGCAGTGGCATTAGTAATTGATGATTGCCAGGCTGTTTGTGCTGCAGTAATTCCCCTCCCTGTCTGAAGGGTGAGTGAAGAGTTAATGTAGACTCGGCTGAATTGCACTCTGAAGATGTGGTAAAGGAAATGATGGGCACTGTCCCCAGCAGCAAGTTCACAGAATCACAGAGTGGTTAACATTGGAAGGGACCTCTAGAGATCATCTAGCCCAACCCCTTGCTCGAGCAGGGACACCTAGAGCATGTGGTACAGGGTGGCAACCAGGCGGGTTTTGAAGATCTCCAGAGAAGGAGACTCCACAACCGCTCTGGGCAGCCTGTTCCTGGGCTCTGTCACCCTCACATTAAGGTTCTTCCTCACATGTTTCAACTTGCACCCATAATCCCTCGTCCTGTCACTGGCCACCACCAAGAAGAGTTTGGCCCCATCCTCCCTAAAGTCACCCCTAAGGCACTTACTTCTCCATGTTGATCAGATCTCCTCTCGGTCTTTTCTTCTCCAGACTAAACAGGCCCAGCTCGCTTAGTCTTTCCTCATACGATAGATGCTCCAGTCCCTTAATCATCTTTATCGCTTTATGCTGCACCTTCTCTAGAAGCTCAATGTCCCTCTTGAACTGCGGAGCACAGAACTGCACACAATACTCCAGGTGAAGCCTCACCAGAGCTGAGGAGAGAGGGAGGATCACCTCCCTTGACCTGCTGGCAACACTGCTCCTGATGCAGGCCAGGATCCCATTGGCCTTCTTGAGGCCAATGGGCACATTGCTGACTCATGGTTAACTCCTTGTCAACCAGGATTCCCAAATCCTTCTCTGCGGAGCTGCTTTCCAGTAGGTCAACCTCTGATCTATACTGGTGTCTGGGGTTATTCCTCCCCAGGTGCAGGACCCTGCACTTGTCCTTGTAATGTGATGCTGGGCAATATTTCTAAATGCCTCTGCCTTTCTTCTCCTCTACATTGCCCTATTAGCCTGGAGATAAGTAACAAGATCCCAGTCTACCCAAGGGATATCTGCTGGTTCGAGCGCCCTGAGCTAGCTGATAGTTTTAGTGAGTATCGGAATGGCCCATCCTTGTGCTTGTCAGGTCTGTCCTTAAAGACCTGCTGGCTTTCCTGAGCTCTGATGTCCTTGAGAGCTGCCTCTCCTGCGATCCCCTACCAGTCCCCTGAATAGACCAGGAAGTCGGCTCTTCTGAAGCCCAGTCTCCATTCTGCCACTGTCCTTCTGCACTCCCCTCAGCATTAGGCACTCCAGATTCTCATGGTCACAGCAGGCAAGGCAGACACTGACTATCCCATCCCTGATGGGTTTGTCCTTGTTTGAAATGTCCAGATGCCAGAAAGCATCGTCCTTATCAGCCCATCTGGCAGCTGTGCAAAAAAGTTCTCCTTAATGCCCTCCAGAAGTCTCCCAGACTGCTTGCACCCTGCAGTTTGCCTTTCCAAGTCGTGATAGGGGGATTAAAGTCTGCCCAACAAGAACCAGGGCCAGTGATCCACAGACTTTTTTTATACTGCCGAGAAATAGGAGAGCTCCCTCTTGAGATGCTCATCCACAAGCTCTCTCTTCAAATCTTGCCTCTTCCAGGGAAGAGCTCCACACACCCAATCTGCTCCTTCACACAAAAGAGTCCAGCAGCAAGTGCCCTGACCTGAGAGAAGGTCCTGCTGGGCTGGTTTGCCCCAACTCCTCTTCCCCACCATCCTCATGCTCTCTCATGCGGCTCCCATCCCTGCTGCCCACCTCTCCAGTTAGAGCCACCACTCACCTCACTGCCACCTTCCTGTGCATCAGAAAGGCCTTCCACAGGCTGCCAGCAAGCGTTCGCGTGCCGCTCCTTCTCCATCTCCTGGTTCTACACCTGGAGACGGGCTACTCTGGACTCAGAGAAGTGCTGCTCCCTCGGGAAGGAGCTGCTCTGCTCAGAGTACGCATCCAAAGTGGGCCAGGGCGAGGACTCTGCCCAGGCATAAATACAGTCACCGTGGGCACCATCCCATCACAATGGCCTTGGGGCCATGATGTTATCTCCATCACAAAGGCCTGCCAGTTGCCATGGGGAGGGCCAGGACCATGTCCTTGTGGAGAACAAGGTTTTACCAGGCGCTGATCTGAGTGGATAATTATAATCACAGATTACAGTTAGATTGAGGAAATGGCGTTGGTTCTTTACAGGGACAGGACTTGCTTTAACTCCCCATGTTCCCATCACCACATATCACAGCCTGTACCTGTCCCTTTGCTTTGCAGCCCTGCCCTCCAGCCTCCTCCTGATTTGGAGGACTGCCTGAGTGTACACTTTGTCCCATCATCTAGATAATTCATAATGACAAACTATAGTGATTCCTGTATTGACTCTGGACAACCTCAGGGGTAACCACTGGCCACTTGAATTTCCAGCACTGCTCCCTCTTTGGGTGAGGAGGCCTGCAGCTCATTGCTCACATGCTGACGACTCCAGCCCACATCCCCCCAGTTTGGCTACAAAGATTTTATGGAAAAGCATGTTAAGGCATTCATAAATTCTAGGTATGCAGCGTGCACTGCTCTCCCCTTGTCCCCACAGCCAGTCATCCCACAGAGAAGGCAATCTGGTTGGTGAGGCACAATTTGCCCTCGATGACTTCATGAGGGGTCTTCCCACCGCCTTCCTGTGTTCAGGAACTAGAACAGACCATTTCCCTGTTGCTTGTGCCACCCTCCCAGTGGACCGGGACATGCCAGGACTCCTTAGCTTGAAATGTACTCCTTAGCTTGAAAATTTTCCCAGTTTGAAGATTAAAAAAAAATCCTATGAACTCCCCCTCTAAATGGAAAGTAGAATACATCTCTGGCTGTCTTTCAACAGCATTAAGAAGCAGAAAAAATAGCATAAATTTTGCCTTTATTTATTTTGGCACATTGCCTGTTGGCTGACATTATATGCATGCTGCTGTAGAGTGGATTTATTTCAGCTTAGATTTTAGGGGTGGAGAAGCAAATTCTTTATGTTGGTTACCCCAAATAACAAGAGTGGATCATGCCCATGCAGGCTGCCTCTGAGCCCAAGGAGAAGGAGAAGACACCATCTTCCCTCAAGAACACGCCAGAGGCAGAGACAGGTATATACTAACTGCAGAGCCACTGTGGGCACGGCGAGCCCGTCCCGACACAGCGGTCGTGTCTTTTATAGATGGGTGTTTTGAAAATGTACAAGAAAGTGTAATGACTCTGTCTCATCCATTAGTGAATAATGAAATATCTTACAAGTCAGTACCAAAAGAAGCAGTTTTCCAGAATCTAAATAATATGCAAAATGGAGAAGCAAGCTGGAAAATGGAATGTGTGATTCAGGAAGATTTTCACAAAAATCCTGACTCCTGCTTTGCAGACGCTGAAATGACAGAGCACCAAAAAGAGACAGTTTTGACTCTCTCAGAGAGGTCTGGTCTTGGAGAGAAAGAATCAAGCTTCGGTGATGTCTTTGAGAGTAGTACTAATTCTTGTTCAGAAGCAGAAAACCCAAGAAGACTTGGAAGTAAAAGGGAGAATTCTGTGGTTCTGGAATGTGTGGATGCTAAAGAGGAGCAATGTGAAGCAGCAGCTAATAAAGTCTGTGAAGCCCTGGAAGGAGCAAGTGAAAGCTTTAGCTTAGATCGCTGTGAAGAAAAACTAAGATCAGCATTTCCCTCCGCACGAGAGAGCATGAGGATGGTGGGGAAGAGGAGTCGGGGCAAACCAGCCCGGCAGGACCTTCTCTCAGGTCAGGGTACTCGCTGCTGGACTCTCCACACAAAGCACAGCGAGCAGGAGCATCCAAGGTGCTAAAGGAGCCTGCGAGCCTTGCCCTGATGTTCAGAGAGCATCTGTGGGGCCAGCACAGCTGGCCTGGCTCAGCTCTGAACGTCCCTTTGACGTGGGGATGAGGCTTTCTGTGCCTCAGGGGCCACTTCTGTCAGCACAACCACCTCCATCGTGTTTCTCCTTGCCTGCGTAGGGAGCTGAGCAGGATCCACGTGCTGCACTGCATCACGGCGAGACCCTGGCTCCACCCCACACAAGGGACAGCTTGCATTTGCTCCCTGCCCCACCGAGCTCACAAGACTTGGAAAACATCATCGCACAGGTACAGGACTGCACCGCGACAGTGGCCAAGCCTGTGCGTGACTGTGCAGCTGCTGAGGAGCAGGCAGGAAGCACAGGGGGAAACAGGAGGGCTCTGACCCCACAGCCCAACTGCCTGCTCTGCGCGGTGACTGTAAGGAGCTGCCTCAGGGTCCTCTGGGAACTGCCTTTGCCCATCTCTTGCCCCATGCTCACAACCCCCTCCCCACCCTGCCTGTAGGAGCAGGGCAGCATCTTCCTAGGTGGGAGAGCGCTGCTGTTGTTCAGGCCCCAGAAGGGCAGGGAATTCATGGGAGGGGAGGGCATAGAGTGGGAGGAAAGGACTGCACTCACTTTCCTCATTACGATCCTTGGAAAAGGCACAGGGTTTGGACAGGAAGGTGCCCAGCCAGGACTCCGTGGGAGTCAAGACTTCAGTGTCCCCAGAGCCTGTGATGTGGCCTCCACGAGGCCAAGCGTCTGCTGCTGAGACTTCCCAAAGGGAACCAGCCTGTGCTGTGACAGAGGATGCCCTGCACGGGGAGGACATGGAGAAGAGCCTTTCAGTGGAGGCTTGCCTCAGCAGCCGCTACTTCGCAGAGGTGCCACCAAGCTCGGCACAAGCCAGCACTGCCGGCACCCAGGGTGCAATGGTGCCGTGGGAGACCCCATTCAGCATCATCTGTAACCTCCAAGGCCAAGCGCTGCGTGTGCGCCCTGACAGCACTGCGCAGTATCTGTCTGTGCTCTCTTCCCCGGGCAGTGCCTATGGGCCGGTGAGTCTACACTGGCAGCCTTCCTGGCAGGCCTTACAACAGCAGCCTCCCGGAATCATCTGCTGCCTTCGAGGCACGCCGCAGCGTCTGCACAGCGACAACGCCGCGCAGTATCTGGCCGTGCTCTCCATCAAAACGGAGCCACTGGAAGAGCTCGCGAGGACTTTCCTGGCATGCACCGGACAGAGCTTGGGGCAGCTGCGAGAAAGCTTCCTCGAAAGGACGGAGCAAGGGCCACAGGAGAGCGAGGGCCAGGAACTGGAGGTCAAGGGGAAACGTTTCACCCTCACGGCATCAGGATGCCTCAGTGTTCGACCCAAGGAGGTGAGTGCAAGGCATGGACTGGGGCAGGTGGAAACTCTTCTTGTGTTCAGGTCTGCTACCGTGCCCCACAGCAACAAAACGGTTGGACAGGGGTTCGATGGCTGTGTGGGGCATTTTCTGGTGGAAAAATCAACTCCTTTCACCAATCCCCCTGTCTCCCTTCAGCTCCGTGCTAGAAACTCCTTCTATAACCTGTGGCAACCGGAGGTGACGCGAGTGGAGCTCCTCAAGGATGCCAGGTCCAAGTGGGAGGTGCTGGAGGGGCTCTACACCCATGCACCCAAGACGGAGACTGAGATGGCAGCCAGGAAGAGAGTGCAGAGAGCATGGCACAAGGAGCAGGAGGAGTGCAGTGAGGAGGACGAGGAGGATGATGAAGAGAGTTTCCAATGGGAAGAAATGGAGAGGAACACCACGGTGTGCACGAGTTGGGTCACTCCAAGCCTCAGGAGCGTGTTGGGTGGCAGAGCAACGTGCCTCAGGCAGCTGCCTGCCTGCAAAAGCTTTAATGAAGGAGACGATGTGCGGGAGGCAGACACCAACATGCAGAGATCGCCTTCCTCCCCAGCACTGCTGCAGGAAGTCGAGGCAGGAGCACCTCGTTTGGCTGCAGACCTGGTGCATGTGGGGGACAGCGTGCCTCTTTTCCCATCACACAGCACTGCAGCAAAGGCACGCACAGAAAACAGTGATCTCTCTCCATCCATTGCGACAGACCAGGAGCCAGAGGATTCTCCGCTGGCTAAAGGCCCCTGTGCTCACAGAAACACCTCGCCTCTTGAAACAGCCGACATTGCGTCAGGGAGCTCTGCCTTGCCTGCAGGACCTCCTCCACAGGTGAGCAAGAAACTTGGCATCAGCAACACCCACCACCAAAGGGAGCTGCCCTGTGAGCAATGCTGAGGTGTTGCAGGGCGGCTCTGGAGAGGTCCCCCTGCCCGTGGTCGGCACCTGGCACCCCCAACCCTTCAGCCCCTGGCCTGTGTGCCATGGGAAGGACGCCTGCTGCTTTGTGTTTGCAGGCATGGCTGCCATGCCCTGCACGCCCTGCGCTAAGTGCAGCCCTGGGGCACCCGCCTCTGGGGCTTTGCTTTGCCCATGCAGGTTGCCTCTGAACCCAGGGAGCAGGAGAAGACAACATCTTCCCTCGAGAACACGCCAGAGGCAGAGACAAGTATGTGCTAACTGCAGAGCCACTGTGGGCACGGCGAGCCCGTCCCGACACAGCGGTCGGTGCTGAGGCTGGCAGCAGGATGCCCTCGGGGACCGGCTGAGCCCAGGCCAGGAGCCCTTGGGAAGCCCTTGGTGGTGGGGGACAGGCACCTGGCGCTGGCCCAGACCCTGACCCACGGCTCTGCTTCCCCCACAGGCACCAGCGCCCTCCCACGTGCTGCAGCTCCCGCGAGACGGCCCTCGCGCCTCCGGGCAGCGCTGCGAGCTCTGCGCAGAGCTTTCTGCTGCTGCCGCGTGTCGGTGCAGCGAGAGGAGGAGCGCAGCGACGCCACTGCCAGGCAGCTCCGCTGACATGGGGGATGGAGGCCACCAAGGAGCCACCGCCACAGATGCTCCATCCTGGCTGCTCCAGCAACGTTGGTGCATCGTGTTCCGCACCACACATCCTCCATCAATAAAACACTTGCGTGCCCTTAAGACTGTGTTTGTGGGAGGAGAACAACCTGTTTTTAATTGCAGTCCCGCTGCTCTCATTTCAATGGTCATCCTGGGCCATGTCCTTGGGGCGGGCCCTGCACCTCCTGCCCGTGCAGTGCCAGAAGGGAAGAGCCAGAGCAGCAGCCCTGAGCACTGGTCACTGCAGAGCTGACACCGCAAGGCCCAGCCCCGGCTGCAGCCAGGACACAGCCACGGCCAGCGGGAGCCGCTCCTAGTGCAGCAGCGACAGGGGCAGCGGGGCAGATAACCCTCCCCGAGCGCCCCTCCAGAGACCCCTGCAGCAACAAGCAGCCCATGGGGCACCAGGACGCCAGGCCGGGAAGTCGCGGGATGGCTTATCAGGGATTAGGCCATGGGGGCGGGAGTGCCATGCATCCGATTGTGACCTCAGATCAGACGTAGCGACCCACTGAATTTAAGCATATTAGTCAGCAGAGGAAAAGAAACTAACCAGGATTCCCTCAGTAATGTCGAGTGAAGAGGGAAGAGCCCAGCGCCGAATTCCTGCCCCGCGGTGGGGCACAGGAAATGTGGCGTACAGAAGCCCCCATCCTCGGCACCGCTCTCGGCGGGGCCCAAGTCCTTCTGATCGAGACCCAGCCCGCGGATGGTGTCGGGCGCATTACTCCCGTGGCGGTGCACTGTGACCTGCTCCGGGTCGGCTGGGAAGGCCCGGGTGGCAGGTGGCCGGTGAGTGTTGGAGCCCCCGGCAGCAGCTCTCGCCAAATCCCGGGACCGAGGGAGAGGATCGCTGCCGCTCCTTCCCCTGCGGCGGCTCCCCGGACTCCGTCACCGGCAGCACCACCGCTTTTCCCTCCCCACCCGACCGCTCGCAGAAGCTGGGGGGCTGAGGGGGCACATGGCGCCCTGCGGCAGCGGCGAGGAGGGCCCCCAGGTCTGGGGGACGGGCCCCACGGCCCCCCACGCGACTGTCAACTGGGGCAGACTGTGCTCAGTGCGATGACGATGTGCTCGTGGCGATGTCGGCTACCCACCTGACCCATACTTGAAACACGGACCAAGGAGTCTGGCACGTGCGTGAGTCAGCGGCTCGCTCGAAAGCCCATGGTGCAACGAAGGTGAGGGCCAGCACGCACCAGGTGAGGTGGGATCCTGAGGTGGAGGCAGAGCCATGGGCACACCACCAGCCTGTCTCGCCTGCTTCGTCAGGGAGGTGGAGCATGAGCGTCCGTGCTAGGACCTGAAAGATGGCGGACTGTGCCTGGGCAGGGCAAAGCCAGAGGACACTCTGGTGTAGGTCCGTAGGGGTCCTGAACTGCAAATCGGTCGTCCGACCCGGGTATAGGGGCGAAAGACTAATCGAACCATCTAGTAGCTGGTTCCCTCTGAAGTTTTCCTCAGGATAGCTGACACTTGGTGGGGGGCAGTTTTACCCAGTAAAGCGAATGATTAGAGGTCTTGGGGCCAAAACGATCTCAACCTATTCTCAAACTTTCAATGGATAAGACGCCCGGCTCGCTGGCGTGGAGCCGGGCCGTGGAATGCAAGTGCTTAGCGTGCCACTTGTGTCAGACAATGCCACAAGTATACCCCTTTCCCCGGGTTATCAGCTCATGTGGCTTAGACCATCGGCTGCCGACTAAGTCACGAACCTGCACTGGTACCCGCTGTGGCACCTTTTCCATTGTAGTCAAAGAGGAAAAATGCGAAAAAAAACGGGTGAAAGAGTAGAGTTATTAGGGAAGGAAATAAAGTTAAGCACATATATGGCTTTGTCTAGTCTTGCCTGTGGGGATTCCCCCTGCATTTCCCCCTTTATTTTTCGCATGAGGCTCTTCAGAGTGCCATGCAAGCGTTCAACGATGGCTTGGCTGTAGGGGAACGGGGAATCCCGGTTATGTGCTGAACACCCCATTAATTTAGAAAACTCTGCGCCTTTTTGGAAACATGGGCAGTACCATTGTCAGTTTTCACTGTCCAAGGAACGCTGAGAGTTGCAAAGGCATGCTGAAAATGGCAAATTACATATGTATCAACAAAAAAAAATGTATCAACAGAAACAAATGTATCAACAGAAACATGGACAAACTGAAGCCACCCAAATTCAGCAATATGAGTGACATCCATTTGCCACAACTGTAACGCTTGCAGGCTCTCAGATTAACGCCATGGAAAACAGGCGTCTGCTGTCCTTGACAATCAGGGCAGGCAGCAACTATAGATCATGCCACGGACTGTGTCAAGCCACATTGTGTCAATCCACATTGTTCTGTGTGTCACACACAAACTGTCACTGCAAAGACCCCTGTGGATCCCGGGCTGTGGCAGTGGCTGCTCAGGGCTGGAGGCTGCTGCAAGAGTCCTGCCTGAGGGTCCCACGTTGCTTGCGGACAATGTCGCAGCCAGGACTCCTGGGGCTGGGGCTTCCCCAAGCCCCAGGGCTCCCGTGGGGCAGCTCCAACCCTTGAGTGGGTGCTGGGGGCAGGAGGAGAGAATCCAGGGCAGGTTTCCCTAGCACTGGCTGCCCCTCTTCTCCTCTTCCAACACAGCAGCTCACTCAGCCCTCCAGTCCCCCACACCAGCACCCCCAGCACCGGCAGCCCCGAGCTGGGCTCCCCTGCCTTCCCCGTCCCTGCACAGCCTCCAGCACAGCCGGGAGCCCCGCGGGGCCCCTGCGGCAGAGCCCAGCCCCGCCGAGGCAGCCAACGCACCCCAGGGCCCCAACCTGCCCCGCACACGGGGCCCAGATGCGCCCAGCCCCATGATGCCCCGTGCGGCCCCCACGAGATGGCGCCGCCCGCAGCAGTGAAGGGTGGAGCTGCCGGCAGAGCCGGGGACCGCAGCGTTGCCATGGCAGCTGACAGCCAATGGCTGCGCTGGGCATGATGATGTCACTGCTGCCGCAGCCCCTGATAGGCCAGCTGCAGGGAGAGGGCGTGGCTGCTGCTTGGGAGGTCCCCGCTGCGGGCAGAGCTGATTGGGCAGCAGCAGGGCTGGCTCTGCCTGGTGACTGTGAGGTCACCGCTCCCGCAGCGCCTCATTGGGCAGCAGCCGGGCCCTGCGGGGCTCTGCGCTGCTGAGATCATCTCCGCGGAGCAGCTGCTGAGCCCGGGCTGGGCTCCTGGCGGGGAAGGGCTGGGGAGGCCATTGCTGCCCTGGAGGGCAGGGCCAGAGAGCTGGGCGGGACGGCGCTGTGACGTCATGTCTTTGTGAGTGCCTGATTGGCCGGCAGCAGGCAGGCAGGCGTGGGCGGTGGGTGGGGGGTCTCTGTGGTGAGAGGAGCTGAGAGGGCAGCAGTGGTTCCTGTGTGGGGAAGGGGGTTGAGGAAGCTGCTGTCTCTGAAGGCCACAGGCAGCAGCAGGGATGTGGTGGGTTTGCACCTGTGAGGTCACCGCCATGTGAGCAGCTGATGGGTCAGGAGAAGTCCTGTGTGCCCGTTGCAAGGCCTTGGAGGACTGGAAGGGAATGGAAGGGATGGAGCATTGGGCTTGCTGTGTTTTGGGGCACTTTGGGGTGTCTGCTGCCATGTGTGGTGCTTAGCCCAGTGTGTCCTTGATGTAGAGGCAGGTGTAGGCTGAGGACCCTCTGTTTAGGTGTGCAGGTAGTGGCGTGCTGCAGTGCGGAGTGTCCCCAGTGTCTTGATGCTCAGAAGGGAGGAGGTGTCTGTAGAGAGCAGTGCTCTGCTGCCTGCCACCCCAGGGTCCTGCTGGGAGAGCTGGGAGAGGACTGTTGGTTACCCTGTTCTCTCCTTGGAGCATCCTGGGGCAACCCAGGGATTCTCGCAGTTGAGTGGTTTCTGTCAGCTGATGTTCAGGCTTGCAGTTTCTGAAGGTCCTGTTGATTACCTGAGTCTTTGGGATTTGAGTCACACTGGTGGGGTAGGTTACCTACTCCTTTAAAGGCTTTCTGTTGAAGCTGGGCCCTCATTGCATCTTCCCATCGCAGCACAAATCCCTTGTGATCCCTCCTAGGAATGGATAGTTAATCAAAGCAGTCAGAGGCACTTTGTGCCTACGCAGACACTTGCAGATAGGGAGGTGCCCCCTCAGAAGATTCAGGCCTCTCTGTGTGGTGGGTGGCCGTGAGATACCTGTCCTTGGTCAGTGGTGGAGACAGAAGGAGGCCCACTCTATACCCTGACGTCTCTCCCCTTTCTCTCTCCTGTCTCCTCTGTGTCTGCTCAGTCACTGACCCTGCACTAGGGTCATGAGAAGTATTGGTTTAGGGAGCTCCCCTGAAGTTATGACTAGTTGTGGAGCTGATGGAGGAAGTCTGGGACGTGGCTGTTTCCCCTGACCCTGCTCCCAGCCCAAAGGTTGAGGAAGGTCCAGTGCTTTTGGTGTTGGTGGTTTGGATTTCCTTTGACATCCCCAAGTCCTACATGGGCCAAACTCTGGGCAGCCAGGAAAATCCCTCCTCTCTAAGGTCTTGCATCAAAGGTTTTTCCCTACTTTTTGTAGAGAAGCGCAGGCAGGTCTGAGATCTCCAAAAACAGTATGGCCCACATCATGACCCAGGGCCCACAGGAGCTTTATGGCTCTCCCATTTACACATGTCCTGCTTAAGCTGACAATTTCTGACACCATCTTTACAGGACATGAGCTGACCATTGTAAAACCACAGTATTGTTGACTCCTCCTGTTACTCTCTGTTCCTTCAGAGACTCAGTTGCTGGTTTGCGCTTCAGGGAGTTTAAAGCTTGTTCTGCCTTTCAGGAAGACTGTCCCTTGTGTTGACATGTTGGACATAGCCTACACTCGAAGAGCATAATTAGCATTTATAATATTATGTCATGCTCTGTTTATGTTTCTTTGCAGCTGAGAAAAATCCTGTGTTTATTTGCAGCTTTCTCTAAGGAAAGCGGGTGGGAGTTGGGACAGATGAGCTGCTACCTTCAGTTGCAAACTTTAGAGGAACAGGGAAGCTTCTAATGAGAGTGATGGAAGTCCCAGGTGACTGACGAGAAGAATAGCTGGGATTGATGAGAAGAATGGGGAGAGGGGAGGAAGAGTGTCCCACTGTCACCTGAGGTCTGGGACACTGGTTTTCCTACATGTCCAGACTTCATTAGGAGTCATTCTGGATTGATACGAATTGGAGAATGCTGCTGTCTCTTACTCTGGAAACTGAATAGCAATAAAAACATTAAATGCTTTAAAAGCAGAAATGTTTGTATATTATTGATGTCTCCAGCTTTCATCTACACTCCCAAAACCTCTCCAATTATCCATGCAAGACTTGATGAAAATTACAGGGAGAAACATAGTTTGTGGGAGCTTTCTGTATTTTGATGTGTATTTGGTGCTGAGCCCATGTTACCCAGTTAAGCCCAGTAACCTCAGTTACTGAGCGGGGACTGAACAAAACATTCAAGAATTCAAAGTGAAAATCAACCCCAACATTTTGTTGAGTTTTAATGGATCCCACTGATAGTTGTTAGTTAGTTGATAGTTGTTAACAGAGCGTGGCGCGCCAGGGAGGGCGTGGCGCGGCAGTTAGCGCGGCAGTTTGCGCGGCAGTTAGCGCAGGCAGGGGTCAGGGAGTAAGGGTCAGGTAAAGACATGGTCTCCACTCGGCAGAGAGCTTCCGCCAGGAAGACTGTGGCGACCCAGACTGAACCGCCACAGAAACATGCAGCGGTCCAGGCTGCTGGCTGCGGGGAATGCCTGGGCCTCTCCATGTTACCGGGGAGTGGCGAAAGCACAGCCTGCCTTAGGTGTGAGCAGGTGGATGACCTGCTCAGCCTGGTGGCGGAGCTAAAGGAGGAGGTAGAAAGGCTGAGGGCCATCAGGGAATGCGAAAGGGAAATCGACTGGTGGAGCTGCATCCTGCAGTCTTCCCAGGAAAGCTACCCTCAGAACTCCCCAATTCAGTCAGAAAGTCCAGTGCCCTCTTGCCCTAGGGTAGAGGGGGTGGACTTAACAGTATTCAGGGACGACCAACAATGGAAACGGGTCCCCACTCGAGGTGGCAGAAGACCCCCTCCACAGCCCACCTCACCTCCACCGGTGACCACGTTCAACAGGTACGAGGCCCTGGAACATGTGAATCAGATAGAGGAGGCCTTGAACCAAGGCCTGTCTAAGGGGATCTCTACAGAGGGGCAGTCTAATCCAAGCAGCAAGGCTGCTCCCCCTAAAGTGAGAAGGAGCACCCGGAAGAAGCGGCGGGTGATCGTCGTGGGTGACTCCACGCTGCAGGGCACAGAGGCACCGATATGTAGACCGGACCCCTCATCCAGAGAGGTGTGCTGCTTGCCTGGGGCCAAAATAAAGGATATCACAGAAAGGCTCCCAAGAATAGTTCAGGAGTCGGACTATTATCCTCTACTTTTGATTCATGTGGGTGCTAATGATGCCATGGGGAAAATGAGGGACGTCAAGCAAGACTTCAGAGCCCTAGGGATGGCCATCAAAGGTACAGGTGCCCAGGTGGTGTTCTCCTCCATTCTGCCAACGAGGGGAATGGACTCAAGGAGGAGAAGGCGAATATGGCAGCTAAACAACTGGCTGCGCCGCTGGACCTGGCAACATGGTTTCGGCTTCTACGACCATGGGTCTCTGTTTGATGACCAACAGCTAGTGGGGAACGATGGTACTCATCTTAGCAAGAGGGGCACACGTCTCTTTGCAAAAAGGCTGGCCAACCTGGTTAGGAGGGCTTTAAACTAGGCAAGAAGGGGGAAGGGGAGTGGCACACTGACGCGGCAAGCAGTACCGCACAGCCCAGGTCAGATGGCGGCCAGCGGGAGTATGGTAGTGGGGAAGTGAGGATAGGAAATGATCACGGAGGGTCCTCTTTCGCCCCTCCTGGGAAACCTGTGGCCTCTGTTGCTTCCCTGAAATGCCTGTATACCAATGCGCGAAGCATGGGGAATAAGCAGGATGAACTGGAGATCTGTGTGCGGTCCCAGCGTCATGATCTCATCGGAATCACAGAGACGTGGTGGGATAGCTCGCACGACTGGAGCGCTGCCATGGAAGGCTATGTGCTCTTTAGGAAGGACAGGCTGGGAAGGCGAGGTGGTGGAGTTGCTCTTTATGTGAGAGAGCAACTGGAATGCATGGAGCTCAACCTGGGAGTCGAGGATGAGCGAGTTGAGAGCTTGTGGGTAAGGATTAGAGGGCAGGCTAATGTGGGAGACACTGTGGTGGGTGTCTGCTACCGGCCACCTGACCAGGACGAGGAGGTTGATGAGGCCTTCTATAGGCAGCTGGATGTTGCCTCACGGTCACAGGCCCTGGTTCTCATGGGGGACTTCAACTATCCCGACATCAACTGGGAGGACAACACAGCCAGGCATAAGCAGTCCTGGAGGTTCCTGCAGAGCGTCGACGATAACTTTTTGACGCAGGTTGTGGAGGAGCCGACGAGGAGAGGTGGGCTACTGGACCTCGTGCTATCAAATAGGGAGGGCCTAGTAGGAGATGTTAAGGTGGGGGGTAGCCTCGGCTGCAGTGACCATGAGTTGGTGGAGTTCAGGATTCAACGAGGAGGAGGAAGGGCTGTAAGTAGCCTTGCGACGATGGACTTCAGGAGGGCCAACTTTAGCCTCTTCAGAGACCTCCTCGGTAGAATCCCATGGGCTAGAGCTCTAGAAGGCAGGGGGGCCCAAGAGAGCTGGTTAGTTTTCAAGCGGCACTTCCTCCACGCCCAGCAGCAGTGCATCCCTGTGTGTAGGAAGGGAGGCAGAGGGGGCAGGCGACCTGCGTGGATGAGCCGGGAGCTTGTGGCAATGCTCAAGCAGAAGGCAGCGGTATACAGAATGTGGAAAAAAGGACAGGCCCCCTGGGAGAAATACAGGAACGTAGTCAGGGAGTGCAGAGATGCGACAAGGATAGCTAAGGCACGTCTGGAAGGCAAGCTGGCAAGGGACGTTAAAAATAACAAAAAAAAATTCTTCAAATACATTAACAGCAAAAGGAAGGTCAGGGAGAACGTGGGTCCGCTGGAGGACGGGATGGGCACCTTGGTTACAAATAACACAGAAAAAGCAGAGTTGCTCAATGCCTTCTTTGCTTCGGTGTTTACCAAGGGCAGCCCTTTAGAGCCCCAGGCCCTAGAGGCAAGAGAAGAAGCGGGTGGAGAGGAAGACTTGCCCTGGGTAGAGGAAGATTGGGTCAGAGAGCACCTAAGGAACCTCGATACCCACAAATCCATGGGCCCTGATGGGATGCACCCCAGAGTGCTGCGGGAGCTGGCAGATGCCATAGCTAAGCCGCTCTCCATCATCTTTGAAAGATCCTGGAGAACGGGGGAGGTGCCGGAAGACTGGAAGAAGGCCAATGTCACGCCAGTCTTCAAAAAAGGCAAGAAGGAGGACCCAGGCAACTACAGGCCAGTCAGCCTCACCTCCGTCCCCGGAAAAGTGATGGAACAGCTCATACTGGCTGTTGTCTCCAGGCACATGGAGGACAAGAAGGTGCTCAAGAGTAGTCAGCATGGATTCACCAAGGGAAAATCTTGCCTGACTAACCTGATAGCCTTCTATGATGAAATGACCGGCTGGATAGACGAGGGGAGAGCGGTGGATGTCGTCTATCTCGACTTCACCAAGGCTTTTGACACCGTCCCTCACAACATCCTCCTGGGCAAGCTCCGGAAGTGTGGGATAGATGAGTGGACAGTGAGATGGATTAGGAACTGGCTGGATGGCAGGGCCCAGAGAGTGGTGATCAGCGGTGCAGAGTCTAGTTGGAGGCCTGTGGCTAGTGGGGTCCCCCAGGGGTCAGTCCTTGGTCCAGTCCTGTTCAATTTATTCATCAATGACCTGGATGAAGGCACAGAGTGCTCCCTCAGCAAGTTTGCTGATGATACCAAACTGGGAGGAGTAGCCGATACCCCAGAGGGCTGTGCTGCCATCCAGAGGGACCTGGACAGACTGGACAACTGGGCGGTGAAAAACCTCATGCAGTTCAACAAGGCCAAGTGCAAGGTCCTGCACCTGGGGAGGAATAACCCCAGACACCAGTACAGGCTGGGGACCGAGCTTGTGGAGAGCAGCTCTGCGGAGAAAGACCTGGGTGTCATGGTGGACGACAAGTTGACCATGAGGCAGCAGTGTGCCCTCGTGGCCAAGAAGGCCAATGGGATCCTGGGCTGCATTAAGAAGAGCGTCTCCAGCAGGTCGAGGGAGGTGATCCTGCCCCTCTACTCAGCCCTGGTGAGGCCGCATCTGGAGTACTGTGTCCAGTTCTGGGCTCCACAGTACAAGAGGGATGTGGAGCTGCTGGAGAGAGTCCAGCGCAGGGCTACAAGGATGATCAGGGGCCTGGAACATCTGCCCTATGAGGAGAGGCTGAGGGAGCTGGGCCTGTTCAGCCTGGAGAAGAGAAGGCTGAGAGGGGATCTAATCAGTGTATATAAATACCTCAAGGGAGGGAGTGCAGAGGACGGTCATGGTATCTTTTCAGTGGTGGCCACTGATAGGACTAGAGGAAATGGCCGGAAACTGAAACATCAAAAATTCCATAGGAACTTAAGGAAAAATTTCTTAACAGTGAGGGTGACAGAGCACTGGAACAGGCTGCCCAGAGAGGTTGTGGAGTCTCCTTCTCTGGAGATCTTCAAAACCCGCTTGGATGCAGTCCTGTGCCACGTGCTTTAGGTGTCCCTGCGTATGCAGGGGGGTTGGACTAGATGATCTCTAGAGGTCCCTTCCAACCCTAAGCATTCTATGATTCTATGATTCTATGATTGTTAGCAGTAAAGACTACCCAGGGACTGATTAGAACAGAAAATTGTCATCACTGATAACAGGTAGGCAGAGAATCGTGCAGATGGCTCTGATGCCACATTAACCCTTGGTGTGTTTTATCAGTCAAAATGTCCAAGCTCAGCCCCTGCGCTTCTGGGAAGGGAGATCCTTTCACCCACATGTTTTCCAAGTCCTCCTGAGGACAGTGTGTGGGTGGGGGTGTGCAGTGCTCAGTGCCGGACAATGATACGACACCTTTCAAGGTGTCAGCAAGAGGGACACTGAGGCCCAGTGTCTCCTGACAGGCCTTGGTGGCAGAGACAACAGCCATAGCCAAGAGGATGAAGACCTCCTCTGGTGTCTGTGAGCCCAGAGCCTTTGTCCGTCTCTACCTGTGCCTGACCCATGCTGGTTCATACCTGCAGCTGTGTCCATGCATCCTGCAGACACCCAGCCTGCTTCCCCAGTCGCAGCCCTGAAGCCCCAGAAATGTCCGAAGGCTGCAGAGGACACAGAAATCATTCTGTCTTAAGCTTGGTCTTAGCTTCCGTCTAAGCTCCTGAGCTGAGCCTGGCTCCTGGGACAGCGGGATCCCATGGCAACTTGGCTGCAGAGAGACAGCTCTGCCCAGGAGCAGAGCTCTTAAAGGAGCATCAAGACTCGGGGCACTGCCCGCAGGCACCAGGCTGGGATGAGTCACTCATAGGTGAGGGACAGGTGAGAGGCAGTTGGGAATGGGAGGGCAACTGAGAACTCACTCCAGGGAGAAATCTGACCAGCCCGAGATACAGAAAGTGTCTGTCTGCAGGACAACAATGCTGCGGTTACTGGAAGGATCTTTTGAATGTAACACCTTACCCAGCTGGGTTGGCTCTCCCAGCTTCTCCTGCTTGGAGCTGGTGCTGCTTTGGAGCAGGGATTCCCAGCCAGACCATCAAAGGGACCGGGCATCACGTCTGCCTTCTCCCTGGGATAGTGCAGGGGTGTGAAGCCAATGAGTGCACCCAGGTCTGCATGGGCTGCCATTCAGAGCAGTGTCCGTGTGCCGCATGGTGCTGTGTCCCCAGGGCAGTGACTGCCACCTGTGAGGGTCAGCACTCACCCTGCCTGGGATATCCCTATGGTGCTGCATGGAGAAGCTCTGAGTGTGAGGAGAGACTCCCACAAGGAGAGGTTCATTTCTGAAAGAGCCTTTTCAAGAGGACAGTGAAGGCAGTGTTAATGTCTAAGATCAGGAGATATCTTGTGTCCTCTTTGCGAAGAGCTGGGGGTATATGGAAAGGAAATGCCAGGTTAGAGCAGGAACCTGACGCTCTAGTCCTTTAAATGGAGAGATCTGTGAGGAACCTCAGAAAACACCTGCCCCCCTCCCCTGACTGCAGACAGCACCAGCATCACCTTCTCTGGCCTCACCAGGGTTTGTCTGACCTTCTCCTTACTACCTGCAGAGAGATGTCCCTGGACAGCGCCCTGCTGCTGAGATACTGCTGTAGGGCAGAGTGAGTGTCCAGGGGGTGGGATGGGTTGTGCGGCACTGACAGGGAGAAGACATGGGCAAGAGGAACTGCTGCCATCAGGAAAAGCTCCAGCAGTGGAGATAAAATCAGCAAATGGGAGGGAACTAGAAACATAATCACTATGGGAGGGGGGATTTGGATCACTCCCCCCCAGTCAGTCCCTGCAATGCGGACGTCTTCCTCTAAGCAAAGCCCCGTGTCTCCTCTCCCACCCCTCAAGGCCATGGGGTCCCAGCCGTGGGTCCCCTCCTTGATAGAAGAGGGGCTGTGTCTCTATTGCAGCCTGGTCCTTTCCCACTGCAGGAGCAGGGGACCGAGAGGGACTGTCTGGAGATGTTGCTGTCTGGGAGGTGGCGTGCACAGCTTGGTGAGGGGAAGACTTTCCCCAGTGCTCCTCTGTCCGTTACTCCTTCCTGTCCCTTGGCATAAGGTTCATAGTGTTGCTCTACATTTCTTCACCTCTCGTTCTGGTCTGGTTCTTGCTCCCTTGAGCTAAGGACAGGGAGTCAGCTGCAGTTAAGGCAGAAACTTCCCTCTCCCACTGCATTGTGCCAAGCAAGAGTGAAGATACTAAGATGCTCGGAGGACAGGGTCCATTTCAGGCACTTCTGTTCAAAAGGGTAAGCTGGAGATGAATCCTTCCCAACAATTTTTTCTTTTAGAAAGAGCTGTCATGAGTGATGCCATTGCGCAAGAGTAATTAGAGAATATTACTACTGAGTCACTGGATCAAATCCCCTTTGCTCAGTTCGTGGTGCCCATCCCCTGGTCTCCACACTGAATACATGAGGCAGTTGGACACCTCCATTTACACCACCACGCACAAGAGCAGGACTGACTGACACAAGCACAGATGAAGAGCACACTCAGCCAGCACAAACCAGAGGTCAGACAAGGGAGCTGAGCAAGGTGAAGGAGAGAGGCAATGTGGGATTACTAAGAGGAGTAGAAGGAGTTTTGCTCGGAGAAGGACTTTTGCCCAGAGAAGCCTATTCTAACGTGTTGATGCTTTTTCCTCATTGGACAGTGCTCCGAAACAATAGCAGCTCCTTCAACGAGTTCCTCCTCCTGCCATTCGCGGGCACGCGGGAGCTGCAGCTCTTGCACTTCTCGCTCTTCCTGGCCATCTACCTGGCTGCCCTTGTGGGTAACGGCCTCATCATCACAGCCGTAGCCTGCGACCACCATCTCCACACCCCCATGTACTTCTTCCTCCTCAGCCTCTCCCTCCTCGACCTTGGCTGCATCTCTGCCACTGTCCCCAAATCCATGGCCAATTCTCTGTGGGACACCAGGGCCATTTCCTACTTAGGATGTGCTGCACAGATGTTTATGTTTGCCTTTTTCATGTCAGCAGAGTATTCTCTCCTCACAGTCATGGCCTATGACCGCTACGTTGCCATCTGCAGACCCTTGCACTATGGCATACTCATGGACAACAGAGCTTGTGTCAAAATGGCCGCAGCTGCCTGGGCATCTAATTCTCTCTATGCTCTCCTGCACACTGGGAACACATTTTCCATACCACTGTGCCAAGGCAATGTGGTGGAGCAGTTCTTCTGTGATATCCCCCAGATCGTCAAGCTCTCCTGCTCACAATCCCACCTCAGGGAAGCTGGGCTTCTTGTGGTTAGTGTTTCTTTAGGCTTTGGGTGTTTCACTTTCATTATGGTGTCCTACGTGCAGATCTTCAGAGCTGTGCTGAGGATCCCCTCAGAGCAGGGCCGGCACAAAGCCTTTTCCATGTGCCTCCCACACCTGACTGTGGTCTGTATGGTTGTCAGCACAGCAATGTTTGCCTACCTGAAGCCCCCCTCCATTTCCACCCCAGCTCTGGATCTGGTTGTAGCTGTTCTGTACGCGGTTCTACCTCCAGCACTGAACCCTCTCATCTACAGCATGAGGAACAAGGAACTCAGGGATGCGCTGAAAAAAATGATTCAATTGGTAATATTTCAGCAGCAATAAGCTGAAATCCCATCCTTCTACTCAAGTGATATCTAATTTCTCTCAGACAACTCCTGTGATTTCGGCATTCTTGCTTTAATAATGAGGTTTGTGCACAAGTTTCTGAATTCATCCCACTTCTCCAGAGGTGGTAACCATGTCTTTCTGACCCAGAGGTCTTCTTTAAATGTGTCTATCATTGTGTCAGAGCTGTCATTCCCGTAATTAAAGGGGGGAATTAAAGGGTATGTTTCCAGTGCATCTTTTGGATTGGTCTCTTCTTCCAAAGCTGGTGCCACAAATTTGCTCCAAGACTTTCAACCTGAAAGATGCTTGTTGCTTTTCTGGGGCTTTTCATGGGCCCAAGGCAATGAGCTCCTGGGGGGATATGTTAGGGAATAAGGACTGGATTGAGTTCTCACTTGTGAGTGCTCAGTGCTCCTGATAGTGTTGAATGGCCAAGTAGTATCTGCCTGGGACTGTCCCCCGTATGGTGGCCTATGAGCGCACTGGGGACCTTGCAGGTACAGGGAAAGGAGCTTCAAGAGCCGCCCATGATAGCTTATACCTGAAGTCATGGTCTGGATCTAGGGACACATGAACACAACCTGAGCCATTTTATATGGCCTGTGGTTGCTCAGAGCATCATTCACAGATAGAAGCCCCTTGACATGGTGTTCTCAGGTACAATGATGCCTGTCCAGCTGGGTCTGTGTCCAACCATGACCACAACAACTGCAGAGTCACCCTGTGACCCCAGAGCACCACAGCCCACTCACTCTGCAGAGCAGCACCAGCATCTTGGGGTCCTGCAGGGAGCACCGGGGAGGCTCCAGGACCTTCCAGGCATACCATAACTAAGAAATTAACCTGGGGAAGGGTTTTCCAGGGAGCAGGGATATCCCTGGGGAAGGGGAAAAGGAGCAATTGTGCTCTTAGAAGGAGGAATAAATGGGTAAAAGAAATATGTTTCTGTGCATGTCGGCTAGGGGCTGGCTGCTGTGTCCCTGGCAGCAGGAGGTGCCAGCAGAGCCCCAGGGCAGGGAGCCTTGTGCTGTGCTGGAGAGAGGGGCTGGCATGGGGGCTGCAGGCAGCCGGGGGTGGGGAAGCTCTGGGATACAGGAACAAGAGGCACAGAGTGTCCCTGTCCTCTGTGTCCGTATGCCACTGGGGCCAGTTCCAGCTTGGAGCCTGATGGGGCACCTGACACACACGGCCCTGTCCCCTGGAGCTGTTGTGCCCACAGTGGGGCTGGGGCTGTGGGGTGAGTGCCCTGCGGGGGGCACTGCTGTGGGGCCACCCCCAGCCTGGTCTGCTCTGCTGGGTGGGCTGGGAGAGGGCAGGGCAGGCGGGGAGAGCTGGAGAGGGTCTGGGCTGGGCTGGAGAGGGTCCGGAGAGGAAAAGGACGTTTGCTGAGCTGGGTGTCCTTGGTTGCATGGACTGACCATGAAGGGGCCACGGGGCCTTTGTCACAGACTGGTCTCTCCTTTGGCCATTCCCAGCACTAGTCCAACATCGGACATTTGCAGGATTCAGCAGGGGCAGGTTGCTGGGGGTGGCTGCCCAAGCAGGAGGGCTGTGGTGGGCTGAGACACCAAGGGTTGTTGCTGGGTCCATACTGGGAAGATCTTTCCCCATCCTGGAGCGCACCCTGCCCCATGCAGTGCCTGCACATCAGGACCGTGGGACACTTGTGGTTCCTTCAGGATCTGAGGCTGCCCTCTTGGCCTGTCTCCCGAAGCAAGAGCCATGCAGAGATGCGGCAGACGTAGGGCCTCTTCTTTGGGGGAAGCTGAAGAGAGGGCTAAAGCAGCGAAGCAGAACTGGGGCGAGCGTGTGCGTGAGGGCTGGTCCCTGCAGGTGGTCATTGGCCGCAATGAGCCAGGCTGTTGGGCGCACTCAGCTGCTCCCCGTGTGCCGCGTGACTCCCTCTGGGCCGGGCAGTGCTGCCTTCCAGCTCATCTTCCAACAACCTCCTTGCCTAATTCCTTGCTTGTCCAGCTTTGCCAGATACCATCCACTCATTGCCAACTCCGTAAGGGAGCAAGAAATCCCACAGCCTGCCACTGGAATGAATACACATTGCTGGAAAAGAACCATTGTCGCTTTGTAGACCTGGCCTTGGAGGCTCCCTTCCTTTCCAGAGAGCAATGCCTGCTCTCCTGAGGATGAGCTTGTCCTCTCCTGGCACTGCTGGAGTGCAGGCATTTAGAAGGGGAGCACCTGAGTGTGGAGCAGAGCTGTGGTCCCTGCTGCCTGTGGGAATGCTCTTTGGCTCTGTGATGTCCTACCTGCTTTTTCTCTGCCACAGTTTTCTCCCACAGATGCAGTTTGAACGAAATAAATGAAAAATAAAGAGGGGAAAACAAGGTATGAGAATAAATAAAAGGAAAAGGAAAGGAAAAGAAAGGAAAAAGGAAAAAAAAATTAAAAAAACAGTGACAGGAAAAGGAATAAAAGAAAAGGAAAATAAGATAAAAAGAAGGCAAAAGGAGAAGAGAAACAAAGAGATTAAAAAAGAAACAGAAACACACAGGAAAAGAAAAGGAAAAAGAAAAAGAATTAGAAAAAGTAAGCGAAGAAGAGGGAGAAGAAAAAGACCAAAAAGGAATAAAAATGGCGAAGAGGAAAAAAAGAGAAAAAGAAGAAAAAAGAAAAAGAACAGGAAAAAGCAAAAAGATAGGAAAGGGATTGTACCATTCCCAGGGCCGCGTGTGAAGGGAAGTCCTAGAGGGAAAATTTGCTGGCCCTCCCTTGCCCCTAGGGGCTGGAATCTTAGGGCTACACACACACATCTGCAATGGGGATGATTTTTGTGCTTGAGCTCTTTGGAAACATGACATAAAACTTAAGCAATGATACAGGAATATATATTTAAACAATAACAATAACAATATAATAAACACTAACAACAACAACAATAAAAACAATATCAATAACACTAACAACAATAATATCAACAATATCAACAATAACAAATATTACTATAAAAGTCTCCAAAGAAAAATCCACATAAGAAGTCAGTGCTGCCCTCCCTGGGCCCAGCGCTTCCCGGCAGCAGCCAGAGTGAAGGGGAGCTTGTCCTGCAAGGGAAAAGGAGGCATCAGCAGGGCCGAGGAGCGGCTCGGGGGCTCCCGTGGAGCAGAGGCTCTTTGGCGGCTGCACGGGCTCTTTGGCAGCAGCGCTGCCGTCATTGGTGCCCTGGCAGAGGCTTGGCGTGGCCAGCGCAGCCCAGAGGCCGGCAGAGGGGCTGAGGCAGCAGGTGCCCAGGCCTTGGGCGCTCCTGCGCCCTGTGCAGCTCTGCCCCGGCGCCGCGGCCCGCCAGAGCGCCCGCACACCTGGGCCAGGCTCCCGCGCGGCTGCTCCCCAAAGGCAGCGCGGAGCAGCGCCAAGGGGCCGGGCACAGCCCCAGCTCTGCCCGTGCAGCCGGCAGCAGGGGCCATACCTGGGGGCTGCAGCCGGAGCTCTCCCACTCCATGGGCTCCTCCTGGCTGCAGCCGACCAGGCCACTGCTCCCCATCATCTGGAAGAGAGCAAGAGACCTTGGTGGGGACAGTGCGTGGGGAGGAGGAAGGATAAGGGAATCCTCTGGCTGCAAGGGCTGTACCTGGCTGCTGCCAGAACTGAGCCACTCCATTGGCTCTGGCTGGTCCCCTGCAGAGCTCCCATTTGTGCATGGAGCCTGCAAGAGAGCAAGAGGCGCTTGCAGGGCAGGTCCCAGAGATGGTGGTCTCTGGTCCAAGGACCTCTCTTCCTGATTTGGGAAACAGGAAAGTGGGAAGGGGCCAGGCCCAGCCCCAGCTCTCATCATGCTGCCAGAAGCAGAGGCAATACCTGGATGCCGCAGCTGGAGCTCTCCCACTCCATAGGCTCTTCCGCGCAACTGCAGCTGCCCAGACCTTGGGTTCCCAGAGTCTGGAAGAGAGCAGGAGAGCTTGTGGGGTCGGTCATGGTGTCAGCGCTGGCTCTGTGCACGGGGCCTCGTGTCCCCTGTGTGCGCAGGGCAGGCGGTGCATAGAGCCAGGGCGCCAGACTCAGGCAGCAGCCCCCGAGGCCTTGGCCGCTCCTGGCCCTGGCGCAGCATTTCCCCAGCACCCAGGCCTGCCAGAGCTCCCTGCCACCTCTCACAGAGCCAAGCGCCAGCCGTCCCCATGTAGCCTCTGCCTGCGTGCACAGTACCTGCACCGAACTCTCCCAATCCATGGCTTCGACTTCACCTTTTTCCATTTTTTTCACTCTCCTGTGTCTGCAACGGAATGGAATTGTTTACATTTGCAGCCATGAGTGCCAAGTGTCGCGCGGTGGCTTTGGGGCCTCCCCTGGGAGGCATCGCGCAGGCTGCCCTGGAGCCCCGCAGCTCCCCTGCATCTTGTGGGCACCACGGGTGGCCCCTGGTGCTGCGCGGCCCTGCTGCTCACCTGGCCTTGCTGCTGCGTGGCCAGCACTGGGGCCACTGTGAGGCGCAGCCCTGGGAAGCATCCGTGTTCCCGTGGCGATAACTGCCCCTCTGGGATGTTCCACTGCTCCGTGGGGGGAGGAGGGCAGCGGCAGGGGCCAGGGGGGTCGCCGTGAGGAAGGGTCTGTGTGTGCTGGACTCCCCCTGGCACTGCTGAGCCTGGCGGCAGAGAGCAGTGCATGGCCTTGGGCTTGCTGGGTGCCAAGGAGGGCTCCTCACGCAGCCCCATGGCGCTGCTGGCGGCTGCCTGCCCAGAGGCCGGGCTCCCCTTGGGGCTCTGCTTCCAACCCTGCAAGCAGCCTTGAATGGCTGGATCTTTCTTCCCTGCTCCCCTCCTGCCCTTACAGCCCGATAGACTCAAGAAAGTTTTGTCTTCCATAATTGATACGTGTTCCTTGATAGCGCAATGAGCGCAAAGGGCAGTTGCGCCCTGGGGCCAGGTGTGCATGTCCTCAGCAGAGCCCTTGTGAGTTGGTGGTGGCCTGGGACCTCTTTTTGCAGCTTCATCCACTTTCTGATTTCCTCTGGTTACATTGCTCCTTTTCTTCTAAATGGCCACAAGTGCATGTATTACCCCAAAGGTATATTTCAAGTCACATAGATATTGGCCCACTTTCTGCATGAAAGCAAGCAAATCAGCTTTCTGAGGTGACGTATTTACAGTTCATGGTCCTTGGTTCTTTGTTCTTTGTTCACAACATGGAGCTTTTTGTAGATTTTACATTCATTTTGGTGCATTTGCGCCCTGTTGTGGGCCTTCCCCATTCAAAAGCGAGCAGCTTATGACTTTGTTCTTCCCATAGGATACAAAAGAAAGTGTCTTTTAAATCCAAAAGTGTAAGAGAGAGGCTTAACACAATTTTGATTTTAAGAGTATACAGCTTAGGTACAACGAGATATATGACAAACACTCTTTGAATGATAGCACTTAGATCTCATCCTCTGATCGCCTTGCCTTTAATTCCACTCTTCCTGGTGAAATACCACTGGCCACAGGCCTGCAACTAGATTCAGCACCATTGATAACAACTCTTGAAGCTTGGCCATCCAGCTAGTTCTTGATCCACATGCTCTGCACTTAACTACACCAAACTGCCTGAGCTTCCCAGCATCCCTAGAAGGATGTTACAGGAGATGATGGGAACGAGAAGCTTGTTTCATGGGCCAGCTTTTACAAACAAGTATTCCTGGCTGTTTTTAAGAATTTCAGTTCATCACTGCAGTCAATAGCAGCTTCTCCAGCACTGGGAAAGTCACCTTCTCTGTATATCCTTGACTGTGCCTAAGGCAAAACGAGGAAGCAGGCAAGACTCTTCCTCTCCACGGCTAAGCATGATTCCAGGCAGCTCGTCTCTCCTGCACCTCCAAACACCGCTTTCCAGAGAGGGGCCGAGTGGAGACCCACATGTGTAAAGCTGCTGACGGACAAGCCAGAGCAAGGCGGGTGCTGAGTGAGGGCAGTGCCTGATCAGAGAATAAACATGTTGCTCACAAGGCCCCTTGCACCCATGTCACGAGGCAGAGGAGCCGCAGCTTCTCTGCAAGCAGCCTGCGTGGGGCAAGGGCTTCCCAGCACCTTTCCTGCCGCCGTGGGCACTGCGCACGCCTGGGCTCTGCAGGCGTCATGCGCGCAGGCAAGGGGGCTCCCAGCACTGGCCCTCACAGCCACGGGGCTGAGCTCGCTGCCCAGCCCTCTGCTCGCGCCTCCCTGCAGGGAACACTGCTCTGCTTCACACTTCCCCTCCAGCATTCCCAGGGCAGCAGACAAATGCCTGCCGACAATTCCCCGTGCCACCAGCCCTCGGCTTTCATGTCCTACCCTGAAAGTCGGGAATTCTTTCCCTTAGCAAGTGAGCATTGTAGCCCAGTGCTGGGCAGAGCTGCAGCAGCTGCAGGTCCCTGCTGCTGCTGAGGGCACATTTGTGCCTGCTCTGCCCTCTGCAGCCCCAGGAAGCCGTGGCAGGGGCAGCAGTGCAGGAGCCGCACCAAGGCTGCTCTCAGCCACAGCACATGGCGCCTGCAAGGTGCGCGGCAGGACAAGAGAAGGAGCCCAGCAGCACCAGGGGCTCCCAGGCCACCACCAACTCACAAGGGCTCTGCTGAGGACACGCACACCTGGCCCCAGGGCACAACCGCCCTTCCCGCTCATTGCACTAGCAAGGAACACGTCTCCACCATGGAAAACAGAACTTCCTCCAGTCCACTGGGCTGTATGGGCAAGACTGGAGCAGGGAAGAAAGATCAAGGTGTTCAAGGCTGCTTGCAGGGGTGGAAGCAGAGCCCCAAGTGCAGCCCAGCCTCTGGGCAGGCAGCCGCCAGCAGTGCCATGGGGCTGCGTGAGGAGCCCTCCTTGGCACCCAGCAAGCCCAAGGCCACTCACTGCTCTCTGCAGCCAGGCTCAGCAGTGCCAGGGGGAGTCCAGCACACGCAGACCCTTCCTCACGGTGGCCCCCCCTGGCCCCTGCCGCTGCCCTCCTCCCCCCACGGAGCAGTGGAACATCCCAGAGGGGCAGTTATCCCCACGGGAACACGGATGCTTCCCCGGGCTGCGCCTCACAGTGGCCCCAGTGCTGGCCACGCAGCAGCAAGGCCAGGTGAGCAGCAGGGCCGCGCAGCACCAGGGGCCACCCGTGGTGCCCATGAGATGCAGGGGAGCTGCGGGGCTGCAGGGCAGCCTGCGCGATGCCTCCCAGGGGAGGCCCCAAAGCCACCGCGCGACACTTGGTGCTCATGGCTGCAAATGTAAACAATTCCATTCCGTTGCAGACTCAGGACATTGAAAAAAATGAATAAATGTGAAGTCGAAGAAATGGAATGGGAGAGCTCAGTGCAGGTACTGTGCGTGCAGGCAGAGGCTACATGGGGACGGCTGGCGTTTGGCTCTGCGAGAGCAGCCGCAGGGCTGGTGGCAGAGGTGCCAGGGAGCTCTGGCAGGCCTGGGTGCTGGGGCAGAGCTGCGCCAGGGCCAGGAGCGGCCAAGGCCTCGGGGGCTGCTGCCTGAGCCTGGCGCCCTGGCTCTGTGCACTGCCTGCCCCGCGCACGCAGGGGACACGAGGCCCCAGGCACAGAGCCAGCGCTGCCACCATGACCGTCCCCTCAAGCTCTCCTGCTGTTTTCCAGACTCCTGGCACCTGGAGCCTGGATGGCTGCAGCGTCGAGGAGCCCATGGAATGGGAGAGTTGGACCTGCAGCATCCAGGTAGTGCCCCTGCTCCATGGGGAGACCTGGGGCAGGTCCTTGCCCGTTCCTGTTTTCCTGCTTCCTGCTGCAGGAAGAGGGACCCTGGGGCCAGCCTTACCTTGCTCTGGCACCTGTCCTGGAAACACTTCCTTCTCTCTCGCAGGCTCTGCACACAGATCAGGGCCCTGCATTGAATGATCCGGAGCCCATGGAGTGGCTCAGTTCTGGCAGCAGCCAGGTACAGCATCCACAGCCACTGGATGCGCTTGTGCTTCCTCCTCTCCACGCAGTGCCCCTACCAAAGTCTCCTGTTCTCTTCCAGGCTGGGGACACCAATGGCCTGGTTGGCTGCAGCCAGGAGGAGCCCATGGAGTGGGAGAGGTCCGGCTGCAGCCCCCAGGTATGGTCCCTGCTGCCGGCTGCACGGGCAGAGCTGGGGCTGTGCCCGGCCCCTTGGCGCTGCTCCGCGCTGCCTTTGGGGAGCAGCCGCGCGGGAGCCTGGCCCAGGTGTGCGGGCGCTCTGGCGGGCCGCGGCGCCGGGGCAGAGCTGCACAGGGCGCAGGAGCGCCCAAGGCCTGGGCACCTGCTGCCTCAGCCCCTCTGCCGGCCTCTGGGCTGCGCTGGCCACGCCAAGCCTCTGCCAGGGCACCAATGACGGCAGCGCTGCTGCCAAAGAGCCCGCGCAGCCGCCAAAGAGCCTCTGCTCCACGGGAGCCCCCGAGCCGCTCCTCGGCCCTGCTCACGCCTCCTTTTCCCTTGCAGGCCAAGCTCCCCTTCACTCTGGCTGCTGCCAGGATGTGCTGGGCATGAGGACTCGGGTCATAACATCTTATTTGGATTTTTCTTTGGAGACTTTTATAGTAATATTTCTTATTGTTGATATTGTTGTTAGTGTTATTGATATTGTTTTTATTCTTGTTGTTAGTGTTTATTATAATGTTTTTTGATATTGTTTAAATATATATTCCTGTATCATTGTTTAAGTTTTGTGTCGTGTTTCCATGCGAGGTCAAGCACAGAAATCATCCCCATTGCAGAGGTGTGTGTGTAGCCCTAAGATTCCAGCCCCTAGGGGCAAGGGAGGGTGTTGCAGATAGGGTCTGGCAGCCGGAAGATATCGCGCTGTACGGAAAGATAGGGCCCGAGCGGCCTGGGGGTGGTCGCCGTGCCGTTCCTGAACCAGGTCGTCACGCCGCTTGAACGGCAACAAGTGGTGCCAAAACCCGGGAATCATCGCCTGGACAGGTGAACGGCGGCCGGAGCGGCTGGACCAGCCCGGTGGGGAGGACGCTCCCGGACGAACAAGGAGGATGGAAGCCCTTGTGAAGGTCGTATCGCAATTACATAAATATTGGGGGATTGATTGTAAGCCAAAAGATTTTACTCTCGTTATTGCGAGGCTTTTAAAAATTAAGGTTATAGACCAGCCGGTGGATATTCTGAAGTCCCTGAAGTGTGTCCCTGACGTGTGGGACAAATGTACTAAGGCGTTAGCCGAGTAGATGATGTCTTCGGGTTGTGGGAAAAACCCTAAGGGTTGGGGAAAAGCTGTACAAGCCCTGCAGAAAGCTATAAAAGAGCAGGAGACCTGGGTAGCGGTAAGGGACTGTTTGTTGGCCACCCAGAAAATGGGAGTTGGGGCAACCGCACAGACTTTGCACCCCCCAGATGATGGTGATTCTGCTGACCCTAAAGATCTGCAAGAGAGCGACACATCCCCTCCATCCCCGAACCCCGTCCCGCTTACAGAGGAGCAGAAACAGCCGAAATCTGTTTGGAGCGAGCTAGCCGAGGAAGCTAGGAACATTGAAAAGAAGTCAGAGCTTGGGGACGTCTGGGCCAGGCCACCACCCTATGTCCCTCAAAATGGCACCGAGCCGCAAGGGGAAGGGCCGGGCGAGGGTGCCCCCGGCGCGAGTGAGGGGCCGAGAACCAATGGGGGTGACCGGACAGGGGAGGGAGGCCCGAGTGAGGGGCCGAGAACCAATGGGGGTGACCGGACAGGGGAGGGAGGCCCGAGTGAGGGGCCGAGAACCAATGGGGGTGATCGGACAGGTGAGGGAGGCCCGAGCGAGGGGCCGAGAACCAATGGGGGTGACCGGACAGGTGAGGGAGGCCCGAGCGAGGGGCCGAGAACCAATGGGGGTGACCGGACAGGTGAGGGAGGCCCGAGCGAGGGGCCGAGAACCAATGGGGGTGACCGGACAGGTGAGGGAGGCCCGAGCGAGGCGCTGAGGACCGATCAGAGCGGCCATTTCACAAAAGGCGCCTCCGCGGGTGGAAGGCGGGGCGAGCCAAGAGGGGGGGAACAGCCCGCCCGGAACGGAAGTAGGCGGGACGGAAGTAGGCGGAGCCGGAGCCCAACGAAAAGGTACCGGAGCCCGGAAGTGACCAGTCAGTCGAGTTCCGGTTCCGGATCAGACACTAGTCAGGACGAGTGGCTCACAACTGATTCAAACTTAAAGAAGGAGAAAAAGAAGGTAAACATCCGAATTAAAGAAAAACCGGCCGGGGCAGACATGATTAAACATGTTGCAAAGGAAGAGCATCTGACCCCAATTCAGGTGGCTGTTACCTTCAAAATAAAACTAATGAAAATTGTGAGTTTCTGTTCACAGGACCGGATCATCGGACACCCCTGTAACCCGTACGCCCCGGTGACAAGAGTCCCGCCCGAGCCCGTGAGTTCCACGCTGACCGAATCCAGAAAACAACAAAACAGCCTCCGCAAGAGGGGGCCGCGATGCCTTTGCGTTATCTTAATTTTGCAGCTTGTCACTATAGGACAGGTAGAGTCACACCAGCCCTTTAAATGGGTACTTGAACAGATCGAACAATCTCGAGCAATTAGTACAAAAATAACTACAGGGTCACCAATTTTCAGTGCCATGCCTTGCCAACCAGCACCCATTGAACCCTGTTCCAAACGCAGCTGGTACGAAAACTTGTTCACCGGTTCGCTGTGGTTAACCACCCTAATATCCACCTTGATAGGGCCGATCACAATGATCATGATGACGCTAATCTTTGGACCCTGTATATTGAATAAGCTCATGCCGTTTGTCAAGAGTCGGCTAGAGAAGGTTAACATCATGTTAGTGGAACGCCGACAACGGCTTTAAGAATGTATCCACTCAGTATTATCCCCAAGTTATCCCAAGATACACCCTATTTCTATACCTCGGTATTACCTGTCATCCCCTACCTTCTACACTTTGTGCCTTATGTTAAGTTTATGATATATAATTTTAAGATTGTTATAAGCTATAAGAATAGAGTAATATAACAATAAGAGTAAGTAATAAGGATAAGGTAATAATGACAATAAGTAAGAGTAAGATAATAATAAGAATAAGTGATCACAATAAGATAATAATAAGATAGTAATAAGAATAAGATAATAATGAGAATAAGTAAGGAAAAAGGAAAAGGAAAGGAAACTTAAGGAAAAATTTCTTAACAGTGAGGGTGACAGAGCACTGGAACAGGCTGCCCAGAGAGGTTGTAGAGTCTCCTTCTCTGGAGATCTTCAAAACCCATTTGGACACAGTCCTGTGCCACGTGCTCTAGGTGTCCCTGCGTATGCAGGGGGGTTGGACTAGATGATCTCTAGAGGTCCCTTCCAACCCTAAGCATTCTATGATTCTATGATTCTAAGTAATTAGAAGAAGATAAGAATAAGTAAGAATAAGATAATCATATTTTAGCTAGTTTTGTTATGCATAGGGAGGGGGGAAATGTTGCAGATAGTTAGGGTCTGGCGGCCGGAAGATATCGCGCTGTACAGAAAGGTAGGGCCCCTAATAGCCAGTAGTGTTAGTTTATGATGTAAGCAGACGGATGTGACGTTGTAAACCTTATCTATATAACACCTTGTTACCCATCAATAAACGCCATTTGCCGTCCACCACATTGGTGTCAGTGAGCTGATGGCCCGAGCGGCCTGGGGGTGGTCGCCGTGCCGTTCCTGAACCAGGTCGCCGCGCCGCTTGAACGGCAACAGCAGATTCAGGACCATCATAGGGCAGATCCCTTTTTATTATGGAAATGTTATTCTGGAATCCAGCTGTGGCTTATGGGAGCCCAAGGACTGGTCCTGCCTGTTCTTCCAGGGTACGAGGCAAAACAAGCCTCTCTCTACCAGGTTATGAGAGTTCCTGGGCCATATCTGCAGAATAAAGCATGGAAGGACAGCACGGAAATGAGGAGGCCAACTCTAAATAGAGAAAGTCCTGCTGCCCTCCTGGAATGTGTCTTCAGGAAAGATGAACTGCCATGGGAAGGCTGCCTCTAGACTTTCCTTCAATTCACTCATGTTTAGTTTTGTGTGTTGGAGCTTTGCATGGAACCATGGAAACCTGTGGTGACACTTGTTTGCCATTTCTGTCATATTAGAGAGATTTGAGATCACACTCTAACCATAGGCACGAGAGCTGAGATCTCCTAAACAACACTGGACCCCTGGTCTCACCCCACCTGCTCTTGTCCCGCCGTGACTCTGTATCCCAGAGGTCCCTTGGTGTCAGTGCTGGAAAAGACGCTGCAGAGGGAAACTCTCCTCCCTGCACCGGGCACATCCAAGGGAGCTCAAAGAAGCGGCTCAGAGAACCCCCCTCTCTGCTAGTGAAGGGGGAAGCCTGGCTTCCTGCTTTATCATGGTCTATGTTTAAGTGCTAAATGAGAGATTCCTGTGCAGACATGACAAAAACTAGGTATCCTTATTTTATTATTTATTATTTTAAGATGAATGTAAAAGAGAGAATTAAAAAAGGAAATGGATAAAATACGGCCTTGATGCCAGATATCCTGGTGAGTGAATGGAACAGTTGTTACCACTGACCTTGTACCCACTGGATGAGTTTCCTCAGTGCCTCCTTGAGCTCCTTGTTCCTCATGCTGTAGATGAGGGGGTTCAGGGCTGGAGGCACCACAGAGTACAGAATGGACACAACCATATCTAGAAGCGGGGAGGAGATGGAGGGAGGCTTCAGGTAGGCAAACAATGCAGTAATGACAAACAAGGAGACCACGGCCAGGTGTGGGAGGCACATGGAAAAGGCTTTGTGCTGGCCCTGCTCAGAGGGGATCCTCAGCACAGCTCTGAAGATCCACACGTAGGACACCACAATGAAAATGAAACATCCAAAGAATAAACAAATACTAAACACAAGAAGCCCAACTTCTCTGAGGTAGGAGTGTGAGCAGGAGAGCTTGAGGATCTGGGGGATCTCACAGAAGAACTGCTCCACCACATTGCCTTGGCAGAGCGGAATGGAAAATGTGTTCCCAGTGTGCATGAGAGCATGGAGAAAACCACTGACCCAGGCAGCTGCAGCCATTCTGACACAGGCTCTGCTGTCCATGATGGTCCCATAGTGCAAGGGTTTGGAAATGGCAACGTAGCGGTCATAGGCCATGACAGTGAGGAGATAATACTCTGCTGAGATAAAGAAGACAAAGAAAAATATCTGGGTAGCACAACCCAAGTAGGAAATGTCCCTGCTGTCCCAGAGGGAATTGGCCATGGATTTGGGGATGGTGATAGAAATGGATCCAAGGTCGAGGAGGGAGAGGTTGAGGAGGAAGAAGTACATGGGGGTGTGGAGGCGGTGGTCGCAGGCTACGGCTGTGATGATGAGGCCGTTGGCCAGGAGGGCAGCCAGGTAGATGGCCAGGAAGAGCAAGAAGTGCAAGAGCTGCAGCTCCCGCGTGTCTGAGAATGGCAGGAGTAGGAACTCGTTGAGGGAGCTGCTGTTGGACATCTGTTTTATTGGGCTCAGGAAAACTGTAGGCAAGAAAAGGCAATAATAGCTTAGAAGAATTTTCTCTGAAATAACTTTCCATTTTTCATAGAAATGCTTCTCGACCCCATCCCAGCTCTCAGTAATTCCTTCTTCTCCCTATCACCTTCAGTCAGCTCCTCAGTCTCTGCTCCACCTGAGTGTTCTGGGAGGAGCCGGAGCCTGAGTTACTCTACACCAATGTGTATAAAGGACTGGTTCTTGATATCTCTCCTTTTTGGAGTTTATGTCACAGGACATCCACCTTTAATATAAAGGGTCGTTTCATATTCCCACACACACTTCCAAGGTGTTCAGGATGCAGCAGGGGGTTTTAGCATTTTGTTTAAGAATTACTTATTTTAGAGCTTTTTACATTCTGTCACCATATCTCATCAGGTTCTTTGCATTTCTTTATTGGCATGCAAATAAAGACAGATGTCTCTATTTCTGAAAATGTGAACATTAAGCAGACTGGAGAGGGAAATGGGCTCTCTGCTGCTTAGGGAACAGTGTGGAGTGCTGTTGAGTCCATCTGCCTTGTTCCTGAACACAACCCTGGACTCTGTTGAGATCATAGAAGGCTGGTTTCAAAGCAGTCATTTAACTCTGCTCTCCCTCTAAGCTCAAGGTGGATATGTGATGGAGAGAACAGGACACTGCTACTGACATGGCAAAGACTCTGTGCACTGAATCCTGCCCTGGAGGGCAGCTCACAACCCCAGCAGGACAACAGAGACAGTCTCGTGTCCTGACAGTCACAGGGTCTCCTAAAGGGAGAGTCAACCCCTTTGCAGCCCCTCCAGTGACGCTGCCCAGCACCCTGGGCACATTGCCCCTCTTCAGACAATTCCATGGCAGGACCTCAGGGTGAGTATCTGAATTTGTAGCTGAAGCCCCAGCTCACTGCCAGGACAAGAGCAGAAAGGAGAGGCAGGGAAACGAGGAGAAACACTGTGACTGCTGCCAAGGGAGGACACAGAGACAGAGCAGCACCATCCCCAGGTTGCACCTCCCAGACAGTGTGGAATTCCAGGGCAGTGGTTCTCAGACCCTGTGCCTTGCAATGGGACATGGGTACATCGCAGGAGAGAGGCAGCTCTGCTGTTCTGGAAATCTGACTGCAGAGGAGGTCAGAAATGCCCTGGAGCCCTTCCCCTTGAGAGCAGAGTGAGACTAAGCACAACGAGAATGAGGAGAACTGCAAAGGGGATATTGCTGCTGCCCACAGGTGAAAAGGCAGTTGGAGGAATATTCTGGGGTCCTCGCAGACCTATTGATCCCTCAGAGCAGCACTGCACAACTCTCCTTCAAGCATCTAAACCTAAAATGCCCCATTCATTTGCTGCCTTGTCAAAGATACAAAACAAAATCCTACCCTCTGGATATTGCCTTCCCTTTCATAGAAGCTTCCCAAGAGCGTCCTCTTGAAAAGCCCCTTCCAGATATGTGGTGTGGGTGAGGCTGAGCTGTGAGCAGCCCTGACCCCACACAGCAGCCTCTCAGCAGGAGAATGAACCTGCCCAGGGGGGATCTCTCCTCCCACCCAGAGCTTCTCCCTGCAGCGCCGTGGGAGGCTGAGTGCTGATCCTCACAGAATCACTGCCCTGGGCACACAGCACCCTGGGGCGCATGGACACTGCTCTGAAGAACAGTGCTCTGAAGAACCTGTGTGCCCACATTGCCTTCACTGTCCTGCACCAGCTCCAGAAGAATCAGCCATGATGCCCTGACCTTGTGATGCTGGAACAGGGAATTTCTGTTCTGAAGCATCTCCTCGTATGCAACGTAGAAACAGGGAGAACAATCCTCAAAAAAAAAAAAAAAAAAAAAAAAAAGTCATCAGCTGGAGGGATGCTGCAGACCCCTCCAGAAACCTCAGCAGCATTACCCTGCAGCCGGCGACTTACCGTGTCACAGATTGCTCCCACCATGAGCTCTCCTCTGTCCTCCCACTCCACACTGCCTTTCACCTCTCTGTCCTCTCTCCTCTCCTGTCCACAGCAGCAGGCAGTGCCCGCAGCCCTGCTGCTCTTGGCACAGGAGCTGCTCCTGCACTCGGCTGTCTCTGGGCAGTGCTGACAGGTTGCCACGAGCTGCGGCCCAGCTCAATTCAGGAATTACTCTGTCCCTTGGGATTCCTCCCTTTGGGATATGTTCCATCACGTAGAGTAACCTGTTTTCCTTCTCTAAAGAGTACAGGGATACAGATTCCAATGTTGCAATTTATTTCATCAGATAATGATTATCTACCAAAGTTAGAAATGTCCCATGGGAAGTCCTGATTCACATCTCTTAACTAAGCAGGACACCCAGACAAGGATAAGAAGGGAGCTTGTTGATACATAGTGCATATATGACTCAGATGACTTATTCAGATGGCTTATTGAGGCTCCACACGTCTGTTCAGAAGCGCCAGGTTTGGAGAAGGATTCAGCTAACTCACAAACTCCACAAATACATGGCAGGTGGGATTCCCCCTTACCAGGCTAAGCATGCACATGGTCTACTTGCAAGCTCCTGGCCTAAAGGTCCTAATGGAATTACTGGAGATAGAGCTTCAGTGGGAGTCCAGGTCAGGAATTTCCTTGGTCATCTCTAATGACCCTGGATGCCTTCTATCCTACTAGAGCAGCACTCACAATAAAGCTGAGGGACAGGCAGATCCCTACAGTTCAAAAAGCTGATCTATTCCAGTGGAGACCATTTATAGAATCACAGAATGGTTGAGGTTGGAAGGAGCTTTGCAGATGATCTAGTTCAAACCCCTTGATAAAGCAGTTTCACCTACAGCACGATGTTCAGGATCCTGTCTAGGGAGGTCTGTAATATCTGCAGAGAAGGTGACTCCACAACCTTTCCTGGCAATCCATGCCAGTGCTCTGTCACCTTCACAGTCAAGATGCTTTTCCTCAAATTCAGGCAGAACGTCCTGTGCTTCAATTTGTGTCTGTTGCCTCTTGTGCCATCACTAGTCACCACTGAAAAGAGTCTGGGCCATCCTCTTCTGCTCTTGGCATCCTCCCTTCAAGTATTTGCACACCCTGATAAGATCCCCTCTCAGCCTTCTCTTCTCCAGGCTAAAACAGGCTCAGTTCTCTCACCTTCTTGTTCCAGGAGAGATGTTCCAGCTCCCTGATCAACTTTGTAGAACTGTGCTGGGCCCTCTTCAGTAGCTCCTTGTTCCTCCTGGACTGGGGAGCCCAGCACTGGACACAGGACTCAAGGGAGGAAGTAATAGAGAGGCAGGATCGCCTCCCTTTACCTCCTGGCAACAGTCTTCCTATTGCACCCCAAGAGACCATTGGCTTTCTTGGTGGCAAGGGCTCATTGCTGTCTCATAGCCAGGCTGTAGTCCAACTGGACCCCCAGGTCTTGCTCTACAGAACTGCTTTGCACCCTTGTGATCTTCAGGGCATGTTCTGCCTAGCAGCAAACTTTGGCCTCAGGGGGTGCTCTGCCAGCAGTCTGCAGGTGGGTAGGAAGGCTTCAAGGGCGCTTGAGTGAGAGAAGGCACCTTTCTCTGGTTGCAAGGGACGTTTGGAGATCATCTAGTCAGATGATGGTCAAGTCAATGTTTGCAAGCACCTGGGAGGCCAGCAGCAGGCACAGGGCACTGCTCCTGCTTGGCAGGGGGGTCACATTGTCTGTGCTCCTGACTGGACAGCACCAGGCACTAGCAGGTCCATACATGTCTGTGAGGGTGACCGTGAGCTCTGCTCTTTGCTGAGTCCCGGGCAGGCCAGCAAGAGGCACCTGGCTGGGCAGTTCCTTGGGAGGTCCCTGCTGGCAGAGCAGCTGCGAGGCCAGCGCTGGCCCATGGCTGGGGACGGGCTCTGAGGCCGCTCCTGTCCCAGCAGCAGCGCGGCCGGCAGCGGGGTCTGGTGCAGACACGCGGGGAGGTCCCTTGTGTGCGCGGAGCTGCCGGGGCAGCAGCAGGCGCTGCCTGTGAGGCCAGGGGTGTCTCAGCAGCGGGCAGGGACACGGAGGCCATTGCGGGGACGCTGCCGGGAGGCCCCTGCTCTCTGCAGGGCTGGCTCTGTGCTGACGCGTGGGCGTCGGCTGGTGACGTCACTGCTGCCGCAGCCCCTGATAGGCCAGGCCGCGCAGCTGGTTGCGACGTCAGCAGCCCCTTCCTGGCCGGGGCGGCTCTGCCGAGGAACCTGGTGTCCCTGCAGCCCGCGGCGGCAGCAGCCCACGCTGGGCTGTGCGCGAGCGAGGTCCCCCTGCCCGAGGAGCTGCTGGGCCAGCAGGAGGCTCACGGCGGGTGCTGGCGCTGAGGTCGCTGCTGCCAGAGCAGTGAGGGGCCAGCAGCAGCGGCGGGGACAAGAGGGTTTGCTGAGGGTGCCCCGTGGAGGGGCTGACACCTGCGGAGCTCTGCAGCCCTGGAGAAAGGCAGCTCCTTAATCAAGAGGAGGGAGATGGAGCACTTAGCACCAGGAATTTGTGCTGCTGTGAGCATGATCTTCTCTGGCGAGCATGGACAAGGAGCAGAGACTTGCAGCGAGCTACCAGTAGACCAGGGAGTCCAGCAAGATCTTTTAGGCTGCTAAATGAATCCACTGTCTAAGTGAGCATGGTATAATGAGAGCAGTGGCATTAGTAATTGATGTTTGCCAAGCTGTTTGTACTGCAGTAATTCTCCTCCCTGTCTGATGGGTGAATGAAGAGTTAATGTATACTCGGCTGCACTCTGAAGATATGGTAAGGGAAATGATGGGCACTGTCTCCAGCAGCAAGTTCATAGAATCACAGAGTGGTTAACATTGGAAGGGACCTCTAGAGATAATCTAGTCCAACTCCCCTGCTCAAGCAGGGACACCTAGATCATGTGACACAGGGTGGCACCCAGGTGAGTTTTGAAGATCTCCAGAGAAGGAGACTCCACAACCTCTCTGGGCAGCCTGTTCCTGGGCTCTGGCACCCTCACAGTGAAGTTCTTCCTCACATGGAGATGGAACTTCCTGTGTTTCAACTTGTACCCATTACCCCTTGTCCTATCACTGGCCACCACAAAGAAGAGTTTGGCCCCCATCCTCCCTATAGTCACCCCTAAGGTACTTACTTCTATGTGTTGATCAGATCTCTCAGTCTTCTCCACACTAAACAGGCCCAGCTTGCTTAGTCTTTCCTCATAGGATAGATGCCAGTATCCCATTAGCCTTCTTGGCCACGAGGGCACATTGCTGACTCATGGTTAGCTACTTGTCAACCAGGATTCCCAAATCCCTCTCTGCGGAGCTGCTTTCCAGCAGGTCAACCTCTAATCTATACTGGTGCCTGGGGTTATTCCTCCCCAGGTGCAGGACCCTGCACTTGTCCGTGTAATGTGATGCTGGGCAATATTTCTAAATGCCTCTGCCTTTGCCTCTGCCTTTTTTCTCCTCTACATTGCCCTAGTAGCGTGGAACTAAGTAATGAGATCCCAGTCTACCCAAGAGGTATGTGCTGGTTTGAGTGCCCTGAGGTATCTGATAGTTTTAGTGAGTATCGGAATGGCCCATCCTTATGCTTGGCAGGTCTGTCCTTAAAGACCTGCTGGCTTTCCTGAGCTCTGATGTCCTTGAGAGCTGCCTCCCCTGGAATCCCCCGCCAGTCCCCTGAACAGGCCAGGAAATCGGCTCTTCTGAAGCCCAGTCTCCATTCTGCTGCTGTCCTTCTGCACTCCCCTCAGCATTAGGCACTCCAGATTCTCATGGTCACAGTAGGCAAGGCAGACACTGACTATCCCATCCCTGATCAGTTTGTCCCTGTTTGAAATGTCCAGATACCAGAAAGCATTGTCCTCCTCAGCCCATCTGGCAGCTGTGCAAAAAAGTTCTCCTTGATGCCCTCCAGAAGCCTCCCAGACTGCTTGCACCCTGCAGTTTGCCTTTCCAGGTCGTGATAGAGGGATTAAAGTCTGCTCAACAAGAACCAGGGCCAGTGATCCACAGATTTTTTTTATACTGCTGAGAAATAGGAGAGCTCCCTCCTGAGATGCTCACCCACAAGCTCTCACTTCAAAACTTGCCTCTTCCAAGGAAGAGCTCCACACATCCAATCTGCTCCTTCACACAAAAGGCATCCTCCCTCCTCTTCCATTGATCACCATTCCAATGATATTTCAGGCCTGTGACAGCTTGCACATCTTCACGTGCTCCTGCCTCTACTTCAGGCTGCCTACACTTCCATATATTTGGGCTATAGAGCTTCAGCTGTGGCACAGAGAACAGAATGGTCACAGAGAAACCTGTTACCACGAGGCAAAGACACTGGGTGTGCAATGGCCCAGTTCAGAGCAGAGCCATGCCATCATATATAGCAGGAACAATGCAATGGTGGAGGCAGCTTCCTACTAAGAAAGTGAATCCAGCAGTGTCCGAGGCCAGGAGGACACAGAGCTGGGCCACTGAGAAACAGCAGGAAAGGGGGTTCTGCCTGAGGTGACTCTGTGGCTATACTGGACCTATGACAGATTTCTTGCACAAATCTCCAGGAAGGACAAGGTGCCTCTGAAGATGTCCATGGACCTTGACAGCCTGTGATCCAGACACGCTGAGGTCCTCATTAGCCCAATCCCTGTTCATATAATATGATGGAATGAGCAGATGTTGAGAGGAGGAGAGCAAGAAGGGGTTGAAAGTGCAAAGAATCTCCAGATACCTTGGTGTGATGTGCCTCTCATTTATGCAGCACACATGGATGTAGACGGGATGGACTTTCCCTACAGACAGTGCTGGATTTCATTTGTTTGGGTTCAGGATGGAACCCTAGGATTCCCTGGAGTACTTGCCCAGCAAGTGCTCCAAAAGGAATAGTTTCCCTGTAGGTCCAATCTGCTAGAGACATATGGTTGAGCTGGACAACCCAGGCATCTGACAAGGCTCTTCCAGCACTTTTCAACGCCATCAAATCAAGTGTCTGCACTGAATTACAAGAGCTGCTGGTTAATACTGGAATCTTCCTATGCCTCAGCTGGAGTGAGTGGGGATCTAGTTGTGTTTGGCACTAGGAGGTCATTTCAGATAGCCAAGACAATTCCCCACCTGATCCTCACCTCATCCTCTAGGATGATGCAAGTCCCCCAATTCCTGCATCAGAGCAAGCAGACACTGACACCACATCTGTGTGTGGCACATCTGCTTTGGACCACATCTGTCTCTTCAGCTGTCACCAGATATCTGTGTGTAAGAGACTGACTCTTCCATCTCCAATGATTAGAGTGAGATCTTAGACAGAGCACACACAAACACCTCTGTGTTGTGCTCATTTTGTTTTTGGCAAGGGGAATCCCACCAATGGCGTCTGTGGAGTTTACAGGAATAATCTGAATATCACTTCAGACCCAGGCCTCGGGGTCTGAATTCTGTAATGCCCAAGTTGATTAATCCTAATCAAAACCTGAACTATGTCTAAGTGATTGGCTTTTGTCCCATCTAGATGTCCCTGTCTGGTTGAGAGATGAAAATCATTCTTCCAGAGTGGGACATTCACAACTTTCATAGCTCCTCATTCTCTAATGAAATAAATTGCAATGTTGGAACCTCTCTCCACTCACGAGAAAAGGAAAACAGATGATTATTTTAGTTTGCTTGAGGGAACAGTCCCCAGGAGGAGGGAGCACAAGGGACAGAGAAATTGGTGAGTTCAGCTGGGCCTCTGCTCCTGAGTGGGGCCAGGCTCCTGGGACGGAGGCAGCTCGTGGCAGCCTGTCAGCACTGCCCAGAGACAGCCGAGTGCAGGAGCAGCTCCTGTGCCAAGAGCAGCAGGGCTGCGGGCACTGCCTGCTGCTGCGGACAGCAGAGGAGAGAAGGCAGTGAGAGGGGAACGGCAGTGTGGAGCGGGAGCAGAGCTCATTGTGGGGGAATCTTCACAGCCCTTGAAACAGTGAGTCTCTGTCTGCAGGGCAATGCTGCTGAGGTTCCTGGAGGGGGTGTCTGCATTCCAGCCAAACCATGGCTCATAGGATTTCTAATAGTCTCTCTCCTGGAGTAAGCAGGACATAGCAGGAGGAGGAGATGCTTCAGAGCAGGTATTCCCTGACACATGTTCAGAGGATCAGGGTATGCTTCTCTTGGCTATGCCACTTGAACACATGGCTGTAGGGCTGTGAAGGCAGGGAGTGCACCAAGGTCTGCCTGGGGCTGTGATTCAGAGCAGTGTCCCTGTACCTCATGGTGCTGTTTGCCCAGGGCAGTGACTCTGCCACCTGTGAGGGTCAGCACACAGCCTCTCCAGGGAGCTCCCCGTGGTGCTGTGGGGAGAAGCTTTGGGTGGGCAGAGAGATCCCTGGCAGGGCAGGTTCTTTCTGCCTTTGAGAGGTGCTGCAGGGCTCAGGTTCTGCTCACAGCTCCAGCACATGAGCAGGACATGTCTGAGGGGTCCTTTCAAGAGGAAAAGCAAGAGAAGAGCTGCTGGAAGGAGAAGGAGCTTTCCTCCAGGTCTCTGTGCTTTCACTTTCCTAATTTTGACAGGGAAAAAGAAGGAACAAGTTTTCTGTTTTGGCAATGAGCTGGGAGTTGTAAACCTTCACTCTGAGAGATTGATAGGTCTGTGAGAAATGTCAGTGAGCTGCTTCATCGCCACTTTAGCCTAAAGGCAGCATCAGCATCTTCTTTGCAGCATCCTAGGACTTTATGTGACCTGCTCAATCCAACCTGCAACCACAGAGCTGGCCCTGGACATTGCCAGAGGTTTCTGTAGGGCAGAACTGAGCACCCAGAGGGTGACATGGGATCTTTGAGCAGTGACAGGGACAAGACACTGGGACAGGGAAAGAGCTGCCAGCAGGGACAGCTCCAGGCAGCAGAGATGGGCAGGGAAGGAGAAGGAACTGCAGGGCATGGGACTCTGGCTGAACTCTGCAGCCAGAGCTGTGGCAGAGGAGAGGGGCATCTCTTTGGTGCCTCCCCACCAAGGGGCTGAGAGGGGCAGTGCTGCAATGTCCCCCTCTGCAAGGTGCCATACCCTGTGGGTAAAGCAAAGGTTTTCCAGAATGCCTCTCTGTCCCTCTCCTCGCCTCCCTTGGCAGCAGGGTCATGGTGTTGCTCCTTAATCCTTCTCCTGTCCATGCTGCTCCTGTTCTTGCTCTCTGCTTCCTGTGCTTGGGAGTACTCAGCTGCAGTTCAGGCACCAAAGCTACAAGTAGTGGAAAAGAGGGATTTCCAAGGGAGTGAGGTCTCTGCAGCCCCATTCTGTCCTGTGGAGCTCCAGGAAATGCAGTACAGAGAAATAAGTTGATTGTCCCTTAAGGAAAGTCCGTCTTAAATCCTGACAATCATTTGGCTCTTACCCTGTGGTATACTGCAGACTGCCACCTGCCCTCCAGAAAGGCTCTGCTGTCTCATGGCATATCTGTGGTATGTCAGTGACCCACGGGGAACCTATGGAAATACTGATAGTATGGAAGTGATGGTGGGAGGCTGTAAATAGGCAGCAGAAAAGGGTCTTATGTGTTGTTTGCTAGAAGGGGAGTGTGGAGACCTCTCTCAGGTGCATGTAGAAAGGGACAGAGATGGGAACCCTGAAACCAGACTCTACTCTCAGCAGGGGCTGATCGCTTTTTAGAGTCACATCATTTTCTAGCTAGAGGAGGCATGAGCCTCAGAGATCTGGGAATGAGACAAATAGATAAGAAAATGTCATTAATTTGTTTATTTTCCTTTTAAGAGTGTCTCCTAACTTGTCTCTGTTTTTTAATAGAGTTTGGGTGAGTTTCCCATATGTATGGGGATGAAACGTCCAACAGCAGCTCCCTCAAAGAATTCCTGCTCCTGCCATTCTCAGACAGGCGGGAGCTGCAGCTCTTGTACTTCTCGCTCTTCCTGAGCATCTACCTGGCTGCCCTCCTGGCCAACGGCCTCATCATCACAGCCGTAGCCTGTGACCACCGCCTCCACACCCCCATGTACTTCTTCCTCCTCAATCTCTCCCTCCTTGACTTTGGCTTAATCTCCACAACTATCCCCAAATCCATGCACAATTCCCTCATGGACACCAGAGCCATTTCCTACTTGGGATGTGTTGGGCAGGTCTTAAGTTTTACTATTTTCATATCAGCTGAGTATTCTCTCCTCACAGTCATGGCCTATGATCGCTACGTTGCCATCTGCAGACCCCTGCACTACGGGAACCTCATGGACAGCAGAGCTTGTGTCAGAATGGCAGCAGCTGCCTGGGCCAGTGGTTTTCACTATGGCCCCCTGCACACCATGAACACATTTTCCCTACCCCTCTGCCAAGGCAATGTGGTGGAGCAGTTCTTCTGTGAGATCCCCCAGATCCTCAAGCTCTCCTGCTCACACTCCTACCTCAGGGAAGTTGGGCTTCTGGTGATAAGTGCCTGTTTAGGTTTTGGGTGTTTCATTTTCATTGTGGTGTCCTATGTGCAGATCTTCAGAGCTGCGCTGAGGATCCCCTCTGAGCAGGGCCAGCACAAAGCCTTTTCCATGTGCCTCCCACACCTGGCCGTGGTCTCCTTGTTTGTCAGCACAGGTGCATTTGCCTGCCTAAAGCCACCCTCCATCTCCTCCCCAGTTCTGGATCTGGTGCTGGCTGTTCTGTACTCGGTAGTGCCTCCAGCAGTGAACCCCCTCATCTACAGCATGAGGAACAAGGAGCTCAAGGATGCCATTAGGAAAGTGATTTCATGGACCTTTCTAAGCAGTGGTAGTTTTTCCACATCTCTCCAAAGATGACTCTTTCAGTATCCTGTAACTGGATTGACCATTGTTTCTTCATGTTATTTTTATTATGACTTTTACTAGTGATAATAATTGTTATCGTGTTGCTACACAACTACTTGTATTCATTCTTCTTTTTAGGGTGTCTGCTCTGTCTCACCTGATACCCTCAGTTGTGTCGAATGCTGGACAAGGACTGGCTCCCTAACAGTATCTCTGTAATAAAGTAATTTCTATCAGTACAGTGCATGAAAGCTGGGCCTTTCCTCCAAAGCTGGTGTCAAGAATAGGCCCAAGGACTTGCATCCCTCAAGGGCCTGCTGCACAGGATTCTCCATGGGTTCAGCAACACAGAGCTCAGGATCATGTAATGATCTTTCAGAGATCAAGGGCAGTTTTGGGAATTCCCCTATCAGAGTCCAAGGACAGTAGAGACACTGAATGGTCATGGATTTACACATGCACAGCTCTCCTACGTATTAAGGCACAGTGTCAGACGGCTGTTCTCATGGAGGGGAAGCTGGAGGTGTCAGGAGAGCACAGAGATCCTCCTGGGACATCATATGCCTGGGATGGACTGTGAGTAGAGCCTCATAAAGGGAGAGCTCCTCGAAGATGGAGTTTCTTAGAGATAAAGCACTGGGTATTCACAGGCAAAAGAGGACTCTGCAGTCTCAGGAGAGGCAGGGAGGACTCAACTGTCAGGAAGAAGGGAGAATGGAGAGCCCTCTGGGTCACCATCTATCAAATACCAGGGGCAGGATGTATAGGCACAACTGGACACAACGAGCACCCTTGGAAATGCTCTGCAGTCCAGATGACCTGGACTGTGCAGTCACCTGCAGTCCGCTAGAGGGATTAGAGGTCGTGATACCCATTTGGTTGGGTCTGACTCCTAACCCCGGTCACAGGGGCAGTGAAATGTCACCCTTAGCCACTTTATTCCCCCCTCTCCCCTCTCCATATCCTTCCCAGCTCTGCATCTCTCTGTACTGGCCATTCTGTACTCAGTGGTGCCTCCAGCACTGAACCCCCTTGTCTACAGCATGAGGAACAAGGAGCTCAAGGAGGCACTGAGGAAACTTCTTCAATGGGTACAATGTCAGTGCCTAAAACTGTCCTGTGTGCAGTCACTTGTCATTCCCATGTACCTGGCATGAAACATGTGCTCTTCATTTATTTCTTCATCAATGCTTACTCTTACCTTCCTGATAAAATAATAATAAATAATTATTTAACATACAATACAGCAATACAGCAGGAACAAAAAGTGGACTAGGGAAAATATGGGCCTGCTACTAAATGGGCCAAAAGCCCTGGTGGCCCAACAGCCTTTGTGAGAGAGGACACAGAAAAAGCCACTTTTGACGCAGGCTTTAGTGCTAAGAGTGACCCTCAGGAATCCTAGGCCCTGGAGACCATGGAGAAATGGAGAAAGGAAGACTTTCCCTTGCTGGAGGAGGATCTGAGTAGCGTCACTTCAGCAAACTGGACACCCACAAAACCATGGGCTCTGAGGGGACTCTCTTGCACTGTTCAGTGCCCACGTCTGACAGAGCTCCATGAACTGGAGAAATCGAGTCCCTCCAGTTACACTGCTTGTACCTCTGGCCCTTGGTAAGCGACCTTCACACATCAGAGACTCTCTGAGCACCGCCTGATAGATGCAAAAAGGGGCTCACATTGGAATGCTGCATTCATGGCACTGCATCTCGCACTGCTTTCATGCCTCCTGATGTTAGCTTGCTTCGCTTTACCCCTTCTCTGTTTGTCACACTGCACCATTGCATGTGTCACAATCAATCACATCTCAAAGTGCACAAGTGGCAATTTCTCCTCTGGTGTTATTCCTGTGTTTCACACCTCAGACAACTTCACCTACCACCTGCATGGTCAAAGTGACAACTGGGAATAGAAGAAGCCGAGCGCAAGGAAGGACCTTGCTCTACCTTGCTTGGTCTTGTTACAGGCATTGCCTGGTTCAGGCTGGGCTGCTTTTTCTTGGAGAGCAGCAAGAGAAGAGGCATCTTTCCCTTCTTTTAAAAGTCATTAGGCAATAATTTGCATACTGCTTGTAATGCACCATTCTACGCAGGGCCATAAGGGCCAGGGGCTTGGGGCATGCAAAGGAGCACGATGAGAGAACGAAGTGGCGCAGACGGGGGACGGGTGTGAGACAGACAGCACTGGAGAAGAATGGTCTTATTTCACAATGAAAGAGGTCTTATTTCACTATTTAAATTAAGGCTAGTACAGAATGATACAATTAACAAAATAAGCTTATTACACACTGGTTTTAGCAACAGACAAATAAGGCAAGGTAATGCACCTAACCATTACTATACGAGAAAGGGAATAGTGACTAAAAGATACATCACCAATTGCCTAAATATGCCATCATATGTCATCATCATCCAGATCCGCAGTTGCTGGGGAGTCCCTGTTGTGGCGAGGATTTGGAGAACCTTCCCGGCAACTGGGAGGTCTTATGTGGTGCTTCCACCCGTGAGGTCTCCAAAATCGCAGCAAGAGTGTCCATCTTTTATAGAGCCAAATCAGCAAATGATGATAACTTGCATTTTGTTTGTGAGCGGTAACATCTGATGTGGCATACTTTCCCTATCATGTGGGATGCGGATCTGCTCAGAGCCCAGGCCTTGGGTGGGAGGGTTCCCTTCAAGGTCAAAAAGAGCCACACGAGAGCTTAAAAAGCTACAGTTTAATAAGCCTCCGTGCAAGCTGGCATGAACAATTCTACAGGGGAGTTTTGTGTACTGCAAAGGCAGTGCCATATTCATGTCTACGTCAACCCCGACTCGGGCCTGTCGGAGAACCGCTTGGGAGAACTTGCTGGGGAAGCAGATTGGGTGTCTATAGTCTGCAGGGACACAGGAGCAGGTCTAGGATGACCTGTGGTAGAGGTGGCCAAGGGCGCTGCCGAGGCCCCAACAGAATGGAGGTCTTTATCCTCTTGACTATGGCTGTTGTATCTGTCACCGAGGCCTACCCCAAATCATCAGGACTTCTTTACCCCCTTTATCCTTCTGCGGACCCTGGGAGGTGTCGTGTGTTTGTCCTGCAGTCAGCATTGCACACCCTCACCCAAACACTGATGCCAGGGAGGACGTAGGCAACACATGGAGGAAAGGATCTCCCTTCCCAGAGTTTCTCTGCCTGTGCTTGGCTATGCTTGGCCAATGTGTGTTGATAAAACACATCAAGGGTGTATTCGGCATCAGAGCCACATGAGTATTTTCTCTACCTAACTATTACCAATAATTATACTTTTCAGGTTTAATCAGCCCCTGGTGAGTTGTTGTAGTTAATGGCGTCACTGGGATCCATTAATGCTCTACAAAACTTTAGGGTTTCCTTCTGACTTTGACTTCTTCACTGATTTCTTCACTCTCCTTTCAATAGCTGCAATTCATGGACTCAGCTCCAAGTACTGCATGGAGCTCATTAAAAAGCAAAAAGCCCTGATAAACCAGGACTCTCCCTGCTATTTCCTTCAAGTGTCCATGGCTAATTGGAGACGTTTGGGGAGTGTAGCTGAAAGGTGAAGACAACACTCATATACAAGTATTTCATCTTTTTAAAGTTTTCTATTATTCTTCTAAAGAATAGGTGATAGCACACCATCCAATTCATAGCCCTCCAGAGTGACTCCTAATGAAAGCAGCACATGTAGGAAAAGCAGTGTCCCAGCGATCAGGCACCGTATACACAATTTTCCTCTCCACGTTCCCAGCCCTGCCATTTCCCTCATCAGCCTCTCGGGAATTTAAATCGCTCATGTTGAAAGACAGCCTTAGTCCACCTAAGTCTGCACTCAAGGTTATAGCTCACCTGCTCTAATTCTCACCTGCTTTACTTAGACAACTGGCTGCCAGCAGGCACAGGGGGATCTTCTTTTAGTTACAAAGAGAAAAAAAAAAAAAAAAAAAGCAGAGTATAGTTTCATGGAAAATAATGACACTCTTTGAATGTATGCTAAGTCCACACAATCTGTACATATAGTAAGGACTTGGCTAATGGGGCAGACTGCAGAAAGACAGAGCAAGCTTTAACCTCCCTAAAGGGCAAACCAGCTGCTGGGTCTCTGAGTGAACAGAGTATCAGGAGGAGTCACATTGCGTCCAGATAGTGCCCTAAAGGGGATGTTAGAAATTGTCACTTTAAACAGGACATGTGGGAACGGGAGACTTAGGTAGATGCACAGGAGACAGGGGAGAGAACGGGCCAAGATCCTCAGCAGGAAGAGCTGGGCTCACAGCATCACTGATGAGCTGCCACAGACTGAATAAGCTACCCAAAAAAGTCCTTCCTTTGGCAGTGATTTGGGAAGCCACATCTCTGACAGGATTCCAGGGAGATGGGGGTTCTCTTTTGTCAGATGGTCCCCAGGACTCTGCAGAGATGAGGAAGAGCACAAAGGGAGGTTGCAGGGATGTTCCCCAACTTCATCATCTGCAGAGCAGGGAGCTGGTCATCTCACAAACTGCTGATGGAGTCAAATGAGATGGGGACTGATGAGTGAGATGGGGACTGCTGGATCAACACCCGCAGCCTGGACCCCAGTTCTTGTTCCCAGTGATCCTGCTGCTCTCCAACACGGCTCCGAGCTTCAGGAGCTCCTTCCCGAGGTGTCACACAGAAACTGCCACTGATAGGGCAGAAGGAGAGAATCCAGGGCAGGTTTCCCTGGCACTGGCTGCCCCTCTTCTCCCCCACGCCGGGGTGGGCGGTGCTGGCTGAGCCCAACACAGCAGCTCACACAGCCCCCCAGGCCCCCACACCAGCACCCCCAGCACCCGCAGCCCCGAGCTGGGCTCCCCTCCCTGCCCCGGCCCCGCACAGCCCCCAGCACAGCCAGGAGCCCCGCAGGGCCTCACAGCCAATGGCTGCGCTGGGCACGAGGAGGTCACTGCTGCCGCAGCCCCTGATAGGCCAGCTGCAGGGAGAGGGCGTGGCTGCTGCTTGGGAGGTCCCTGCTGCGGGCAGAGCTGATTGGGCAGCAGCAGGGCTGGCTCTGCCTGGTGACTGTGAGGTCACCGCTCCCGCAGCGCCTCATTGGGCAGCAGCCGGGCGCTGCGGGGCTCTGCGCTGCTGAGATCATCTCCGCGGAGCAGCTGCTGAGCCCGGGCTGGGCTCCTGGCGGGGAAGGGCTGGGGAGGCCATTGCTGCCCTGGAGGGCAGGGCCAGAGAGCTGGGCGGGACGGCGCTGTGACGTCATGTCTTTGTGAGTGCCTGATTGGCCGGCAGCAGGCAGGCAGGCGTGGGCGGTGGGTGGGGGGTCTCTGTGGTGAGAGGAGCTGAGAGGGCAGCAGTGGTTCCTGTGTGGGGAAGGGGTTTGAGGAAGCTGCTGTCTCTGAAGGCCACAGGCAGCAGCAGGGATGTGGTGGGTTTGCACCTGTGAGGTCACCTCCATGTGAGCAGCTGGGTTTGGGGTTTAGGCTTTCAGGTTGCGATCAGTGGCACAGAGCCTAGTTAGAGAGCTGCAACTGTTGGTATCAGGAGTCAGTCAAAACCTGTTCAGTTTATTAATCAGTGACCTGAAGGGACAGAGTGCACCCTCAGCAAGTTTTCTGAGGATAGAAAATTGGGAAGAATGGCTGGTAGCCCAGACACCTGTTCAGGCTTTAGGGGGAACCTGGACAGCCTGAAGAGTTGGGTGTAGAGGAACATCATGAAGTTCAACACGGGCAAGTGCAGGGTCTTGCAGCTAGGAGGAATAACCCCATGCACCAGGACAGGCTGAGGGTTGACCTGTTGGAGAGCAGCTCCACAAATAGTGACCTGGGAATCGTGGTTGGCAACAGATTGACCATGAGCCATCAGTGTGCCCTTGTGGCCACTGATACTGGTGGCTGAGGTCTGCTGGTACTCAGAGTGCCCCCACAATATTGCAATGGCAGGAGATGTCTTTGGGTGGCCACTATCTCCAGGCTGTGGTGTTTCACTGTGGGTGCAGGAATCGCCCTCCACTGCCCCTTCCCTGGGCCTCCTGGGTCCCCAGTGCCTCTCTGGGGATTGCACAGCCCTCCTTTCCCCATGTGTACCTGGGTTTAGAGCTCTACCTTCTGGTCCCTGCACTGTGAGTCATCCCTGTTTCATTAAAGCTGCACTCAGTGCCCACTCCCAGGCAAACCCTGTGCCTGGAGATCCCCTGGGGGTTCTCTCATCAGCACAGTCACGTGTGGGGCAGACTGGCACAGGCAATGCAGAGACCATTGCCTATCTGCAGTGGTCACTGAGAGATGAACCCTGGATTGAGGCCAACAGATCACCCTGGAATGCTGAGGCCATCCGCTGGATCTCATGGAGTTCACAAGCAGAAGAGCAGGCCCCTTTGTGGCTGCACACCCTTGGGCTTATTTTTTGATTCCAGTTTCTAAAGAGAGGCCAGATTCAGGACCATCGTAGGACAGATCCCCTTTTATTATGGAAATGTTAATCTGCAATCCAGCTGTGGCTTAAAGGAGCCCAAGGACTGGTCCTGCCTGTTCTTCCAGGGTACGAGGGAAAACAAGCCTATCTGTTCCAGGTGATGAGAGTTCCTGGGCCATATCTGCAGAATAAAGTGTGGAAGGACAGCACGGAAATGAGGAGGACAACTCTAAATAGAGAAAGACCTGCTGCCCTCCTGGAATGTGTCTTCAGGAAAGATGAACTGCCATGGGAAGGCTGCCTCTAGACTTTCCTTCAATTCACTCATGTTTAGTTTTGTGTGTTGGAGCTTTGCATGGAACCGTGGAAACGTGTGCTGACACTTGGTTGCCACTTCTCTCATATTAGAGAGATTTGATATCACACTCTAGTCATAGCCACAAGAGCTGAGATCTCCTAAACAACACTGGACCCCTGGTCTCAGCCCACCTGCCCTTGTCCCGCCGTGACTCTGTACCCCAGAGGTCCCTTGGTGTCAGTGCTGGAAAAGACGCTTCAGAGGGAAACTCTCCTCCCTGCACTGGGCACATCCAAGGGAGCTCAAAGAAGCGGCTCAGAGAATCCCCCCTCTCTGCTAGTGAAGGGGGAAGCCTGGCTTCCTGCTTTATCATGGTCTATGTTTAAGTGCTAGAGGAGAGATTCCTGTGCAGACGTGAAACAAAACAGGTATCTTTATTATTTATTATTTTAAGATGGATGTAAAAGAGAGAAGTAGAAAAGAAAGAAATGGATAAAATAGAGCCTTGATGCCAGATATCCTGGTGAGTGAATGAAACAGTTGTTATCACTGACCTTGTACCCACTGGATGAGTTTCTTCAGTGCCTCCTTGAGCTCCTTGTTCCTCATGCTGTAGATGAGGGGATTCAGGGTTGGAGGCACCACCGAGTACAGAATGGACACAACCATATCTAGAAGTGGGGAGGAGATGGAGGGAGGCTTCAGGTAGGCAAACAATACAGTAATGACAAACAAGGAGACCACGGCCAGGTGTGGGAGGCACATGGAAAAGGCTTTGTGCTGGCCCTGCTCAGAGGGGATCCTCAGCACAGCTCTGAAGATCTACACGTAGGAAACCACAATGAAAATGAAACACCCAAAAATTAAACAAAGACTAACCACAATAATCCCAACTTCCCTGAGGTAGGAGTGTGAGCAGGAGAGCTTGAGGATCTGGGGGATCTCACAGAAGAACTGCTCCACCACGTTGCCTTGGCAGAGGGGTAAGGAAAATGTGTTCCCAGTGTGCAGGAGAGCATAGAGAAAGCCGCTGGCCCAGGCAGCTGCAGCCATTCTGACACAAGCTCTGCTGTCCATGAGGGTCCCATATTGCAGGGGTCTGCAGATGGCAACGTAGCGGTCATAGGCCATGACTGTAAGGAGTGAAAACTCTGCTGAAAACAAGAAGTAGTAGAAAAATATCTGGGCAGCACATTCCGAATAGGCTATGGCCCTGGTGTTCCACAGGGAATTGTGCATGGATTTGGGAACAGTGGTGGAGATGGAGCCAAGGTCGAGGAGGGAGAGGTTGAGGAGGTCGAAGTACATGGGGGTGTGAAGGCGGTGGTCACAGGCTATGGCTGCGATGATGAGGCCGTTGGCCAGGAGGGCAGCCAGGTAGATGGCCAGGAAGAGCGAGAAGTGCAAGAGCTGCAACTCCTGCGTGTCTGCAAAAGGCAGGAGGAGGAACTCGTTGAGGGAGCTGCTGTTGGACATTTCACTCTCTCCAGGCTTTGTGGATTGTTCAGAAAAGAAAAGATATTGATCAGTTATCCCAGATTTTTAAGGTTAAATATCTCCCATCTTGTTCCAGTTCTAATACACTGCCCGTATTGCCTCTCTTCATGGAGATCTTTGTGCAGCTCCCTTCCTTGGGCCTCAGTGTGGGGTGGCTGAATGTGCTGTGAGGAGCAGGGGCACCTCCCCATGGGCTCCAGAGAAGTCTGTCCACCTCTACGGTAGTGGGAAGGAAACAAGAGGGATGATGAGCTCTGAGATTCACAATTTTTCAGGTGAAATCCCCCTGGTTTGTAAAAGGGCTTTTCAGTATCTACAGCACCACTTCTAATGAACGGGGAATGAATGGGGATGAATGAATGAATGGGGATTTTTGACATTTATTTTGACATATATTTTCTTTGGGATGCCCCTCTCACCTCTGCAGAGTGTTCCTCAGAGGCAGAAATTTTCAGCATTTCTACTGGGAATCGTGAGAAAATGGATTTATAGTCAAGTTATGCAGAGTGAGGAGAGCTCCTCTGCCTATTAGCCTTGATTGCAGCTGTTGTGTGCCCAAACTTCATTGAGGTGCATGATGATCACCCTCATCAGTTGCCCGAGAAAGAACCCAGCCCCTCCTAAGAGCAGACAAGTCCAGTTTCAAAACCTCGGATCTCCAACCTCTCTCCCTTTCTCAGGGCACCTGAGGGAGGTCTCCAAGCTTCCCTTCTAGCCAAGAACATGCAGGGCTCTTTTCAGCTGTCCATATGCACTTTCCAAACCATTTTTTCATACTCTCAGTCTCAGTAACAGATTCTTCAGAGGTCTCCTGGACATCACAGAGATGGCAGGAGGCAGCAATGTCTCTCCAAGTCTGTTAAGTCTCCAATGTCACCTCCAAATCTGTTAAGACATTACAGGCAAAAGGGTCAAACGAAGTTGCATTGAACATGGACTCTGCTTAAGGAAAAGTTAGCTCAGTTCCTAAACCCCTGGGCTGCATTTCCTGGAGTTGCACAGGTTAGAGGGGATTGGAGACGCCTCACTCCCATCCATATTCCTCTCTTCCACAGCTTGCAGGGTGGGTGTCTGAACTGCATCTGAAAACTCTGCAACCCCAGGGAGCCCAAGAGAAGAACAGGAGGGGAAACAAGGAGCAATCCTGCGATCCTTCTGCCAAGGGGAGAAGGGGAAGACAGGCAGAGGGGCACTCAGGAACACCCTTACCTCACCTATGTGGACATGCTACCTCACAGATGGTGACACTGCAGGCCATGCATCTGAAGCCCCTATATTGGGCAGCAGGAAATGTGCCCATAGCAGGAGGGATGTCCCTGTCCTTTGCCAGGGATCTGGCTGTAGTGCAGTGGGCTGATACCCTGGACCCCAAGGCTGTGAGGGCAGAGAGGCTGCTGGGTGGCAGAGGAGACGTGGCAGGGCTTGCTCAGAGGAAGGTGTCTGCATTGGAAGGACTGAGCATGACTTCCCCAAATCCGTCCTCCCATCATGGTGGGCACTTCCTTCTCCTTCCCTGGCCATCTCTGCTGCCCACAGCAGTCCCTGATGGCACCTTACTCTGTCCCAACAATTTTTGTCAGTCTGTGCTCACAGAGCACATCACTTTTGTGTGCTCAGTTCTGCCCTACAGAAGCCTCTGGGGACAGGGCACTGTCCAGGGGCATCGCTGTGCAGGCACTTTATGGAGCAAGTAGAATAAATTGCACAAAGGTGATGCTGATGCTGTCTGCAGACTAAGGTGGGTTGAAGAGGCTCTATAAAGTTTCTCACAGACCTATTGATCTCTGAGAGGGAAGGTTTGAGTCCCAATTGCTTGGCAAAACAGAATACACTCCTCTTTTCTGCCTGCAGCAGTTAGGGAGCTAACGGAAAGTGCAGACAGGAAGAGGAAAGTTCCTGCCCTTGGAAGTAGCCCTTCTCTTGATGTTCCTCTTGAAAAGACTCTTTGGACATGTCCTGTGCATGAACAAGGTGAGCAGACTTGACCGAGGCAGCACAGTGTCAACAGGAAGATGATCCTGGCTAATTGGGACTGGCCCTGTCAGAGCTTCTCTGTGCAGCACTGACCCTTGCAGGCAGCAGAGTCACTGCCCAGGGTGCTCCCTCGGGTGCAGGGATGCTGCTCTGATTCATAAACCTGGAGAGACCTATGTGCACACCCAGCACTTGACACCCCTGCAGCGATACCTGGAAGAAAGGAGCAGCGTGCCCTGCCCCGTGAAGGTGCATCAGGGAATCCCTGAGCTGGATCAGCTCCTTCTCCTGCCATGCCCTGGACACTCCAGGAGAGACAAGTCCTATCAGTCATGGGGTGGGATGGGTTCAGAAGATCCCTCCAGGAACCTCAGCAGCATTGCCCTGCAGGCAGAGACTTACCACGCAAGGGCTTGTGAAGATTTCTTCCTTCAGTGAGCTCTGCGCTGTGCTCCCGCTCCACACTGCCGTTCCCCTCTTGCTGCCTTCTCTCCTCTGCTGTCCGCAGCAGCAGGCAGTGCCCGCAGCCCTGCTGCTCTTGGCACAGGAGCTGCTCCTGCACTCGGCTGTCTCTGGGCAGTGCTGACAGGCTGCCACGAGCTGCAGCCCATCTGAATTCAGGAATTACTCTGTCCCTTGGGATTCCTCCCTCTGGGATATGTTCCATCAAGTAGAGTAACCTGTTTTCCTTCTCTAAAGAGGACAGGGATACAGATTCCAACATTGCAGTTTATTTCATCAGATAATGATTATCTACAAAAGTTAGAAATGTCCCACGGGATGTCCTGATTCACATCTCTTAAATAGGCAGGACACCCAGACAGGGATAAGAAGGGAGCTTGTTGATACATGGTGCATATATGATTCAGATGACTTATTCAGAGGGCTTATTGGGGCTCCACATGTCTGTTCAGAAACGCCAGGTTTGGAGAAGGATTCAGCTAACTCATGAACTCCACAAATACATGGCAGGTGGGATTCCCCCTTACAAGGCTAAGCATGCACATGGTCTGCTTGCAAGTTCCTGGCCTGAAGGTCCTAAAGGAATCACTGGAGATAGAGCTTCAGTGGGAGGCCAGGTCAGGCATTTCCTTGGTCATCTCTAATGACCCTGGATGCCTTCTATCCTACTAGAGCAGCACTCACAATAAAGCTGAGGGACAGGCAGATCCCTACAGCTCAAAAAGTCGATATATTCCAGTGGAGACCATTTATAGAATCACAGTATGGTTGAGGTTGGAAGGAGCTTTGGGGATGATCTAGTTCAAACTCCTTGATCAAGCAGTGTCACCTACAGCACGATGCACAGGATCCTGTCCAGGCAGGTCTGGAAAATCTCCACAGAAGGAGTCTCCACAACCTCTCTGGGCAACCCATGCCAGTGCTCTGTCACCTTCACGGTCAAGAGGCTTTTCCTCAAATTCAGACAGAATTTCCTGTGCTTCAATTTGTGTCTGTTGCCTCTTGTGGTATCACTAGTCACTGCTAAAAAGAGTCTGGGCCATCCTCTTCTGCTCTTGGCATCCTCCCTTCAGGTATTTGCACACCCTGATAAGATCCCCCCTCAGCCTTCTCTTCTCCAGGCTAAAACAGGCTCAGTTCTCTCATCTTCTCCTCATAGGAGGGATTGCTCCAGCTCCCTGATCAACTTTGTAGACCTATGCTGGGCTCTCTCCAATCACTTCATGTCCCTCTTGTACTGCGGAGCCCAGCACTGGACACAGGACTCAAGGAGTGGCCTCCCCAGGACTTAGTAGAGAGGCAGGATGACCTCCCTTGTCCTCTTGGCAAAAATCTTCCTACTGCACACCAGGAGATCATGGACGCCCAGGTCCTTCTTTGCAGAGCTGTTTTACACCCTTGTGATCTTCAGGGCATATTCTGCCTAGCAGCAACCTTTGGCCTCAGGGGCTGCTTTGCCAGCAGTCTGCAGGTGGGTAAGCAGGGCTTCAAGGGGGCTTGAGTGAGAGAAGGCACCTTTCTCTGGTTGCAAGGGACGTTTGGAGATCATCTAGTCAGATGTTGGTCAAGTCAATGTTTGTAAGCACCTGGGAGGCCAGCAGCAGGCACATGGCACTGCTCCTGCTTGGCAGGGGGGTCACATTGTCTGTGCTCCTGACTGGACAGCACCAGGCATTAGCAGGTCCATCCATGTCTGTGAGGGTGACCGTGAGCTCTGCCCTTTCCTGAGTCCGGGGCAGGCCAGCAAGAGGCGCCTGGCTGGGCAGTTCCTTGGGAGGTCCCTGCTGGCAGAGCAGCTGCGAGGCCAGCGCTGGTCCATGGCTGGGGACGGGCTCTGAGGCCGCTCCTGTCCCAGCAGCAGCGCGGCCGGCAGCGGGGTCTGGTGCAGACACGCGGGGAGGTCCCTTGTGTGCGCGGAGCTGCCGGGGCAGCAGCAGGCGCTGCCTGTGAGGCCAGGGGTGTCTCAGCAGCGGGCAGGGACACGGAGGCCATTGCGGGGACGCTGCCGGGAGGCCCCTGCTCTCTGCAGGGCTGGCTCTGTGCTGACGCGTGGGCGTCGGCTGGTGACGTCACTGCTGCCGCAGCCCCTGATAGGCCAGGCCGCGCAGCTGGTTGTGACGTCAGCAGCCCCTTCCTGGCCGGGGCGGCTCTGCCGAGGAACCTGGTGTCCCTGCAGCCCGCGGCGGCAGCAGCCCACGCTGGGCTGTGCGCGAGCGAGGTCCCCCTGCCCGAGGAGCTGCTGGGCCAGCAGGAGGCTCACGGCGGGTGCTGGCGCTGAGGTCACTGCTGAGGGGCCAGGAGCAGCAGCAGGGATGGTCCTGAAGAGCAAAGGGGTCCAGGAAAGCTGGACTTTTCTCAAAAAGGAAGTGTAAAAGATGCAGGAACAGGCCATCCCTGTGAGCTGTAAGATGAGTCGGAGGGGAAGAAGACCAGCTTGGCTGAATAGCTGAGGACTACAAAGGACAGTAGCTAGTGACAGAGTTATGATTGGATGATTCTTAGCTTGGCCAGATTCTGCTCCATGGCCAAAACCTCCTTACACTTGTTAATAACTTTCTGCGGTCTCCATGTGAACTCCCTATCTCATAGATACACTCTAATCTTTTCAAGGTTAACGTTCTCTCGGCTAAGGGAGCCAGGGATTTCACAGACCCGCTACAATCCCTGACAATTGCATGCAATAGGGATGAGGATGGGGATCACAAAGGATGAGGCTAAGTCTGAGGAACTTAACACCTCGTTTGTCTCAGTCTTTAACAACAAGATCAGTTCTCCTCAAGGTGCTTGCCCCTTGAGCTAGAAGACACCTGTGTAGAGCAGAACAACTCCTCCATAAATCAGGAGGAAACAGTCAGTTTCCACAGTACTCCACTTGGACACTCACACGTCCGTCTATGGGTCCACCCAAAGGTTCTGAGGGAGCTGGTGGAAGTGCTCATCAAGCCACTCTCCATCATCTATCAGCAGTCCTGGTCAACAGGGGAGGTCCCAGATGGCTAGAGACTTGCCAATGTTGGCAAGATGGAGGATCCAGGGAAACTACAGGCCTGTCAGCATGATCTCGGTATTGGGAAAAGTTATGGAGCAGATCATATTGAGGGCGATCATACAGCATGTGCTTGATAAGCAGGGAATCAGGCTGGAACAATACGGGTTCATGAAAAGCAGATCCTGCCTGACCAGCTTGATCTCCTCAGACCAGGTGACCTGCCTAATGGATGAGGGAAAGGCTGTGGACATGGTCTCAGTAGACTTTGGGAAGGTTCTTGACACAGTCTTTCACTGCATTCTCCTGGAGAAGCTGGCAGCTCATGGCTTAGACAGGTGTACTCTTTGCAGGGAGAAAAACGGAGAAGATGGCCAGGCCCAGAGAGTGGTGGTGAATGGTGTGAAATCCAGCTGGTGACTGATCATGAGCGGTGTTCCCCCAGGGTCAGTGTTGGGTCGAGTCCTCTTTAATATCTTTGTCAATGATCTGGGGGGGATCGAGTACACCTTCAGCAAGTTTGCAGACAACACCAAGCCCAAAGGAACATTTGATCAGCTTGAGGGCAGGAAGGCTCTAGGGGAGGATCTGGACAGTCTGGATCAATAGGCTGAGGCCAACTGTATGAGTTTCAACAAGGCCAAGTGCTGGATCCTGCACCTCACTCACAAAAACCCCATGCAGCTATAGGCTTGAGGCTGAGTGGTTGGAGAGCTGCGTGGCAGAAAAGGATCTGCGGGTGTTGGTCGACAGCCATCTGACCATGAGTCAGCAGTGTGCCCAGATGGTCAAGAAGGCCAAAGGCATTCTGACTTGTATCAGGAACACTGTAGCTAGCAGGACCAGGGAAGCGATCATCCCCCTGTACTCAGCATTGGTGAGGCCGCACCTCGAATCCTGTGTTCTGTTTGGGGCCCCTCACTACAAGAAAGACATGGAGGTGCTGGAGTGAGTCCAAAGAAGAGGAACAAAGCTGGTAAAGGGACTGGAGCACAGACCTTATGAGGAGCGGTTGAGGGAGTTGGAGTTACTTAGTGTGGAGAAGAGGAAGGTTGGGGGTGACCTTATCGCTCTTTACATCTGCCTTAAAGGAGGTTGTAGTGAGGCAGGGTTGATCTCTTCTCCAATATATGAAAATAGGACAGGAGGAGAAGGCCTCAAGTTGTACCAGGGGAAGTTCAGGATACGTTTTAGGAGAAAATTCTACACAGAAAGAGTAATCAAGTATTGGAACAGGCTGCCTGAAGAAGTGGTGGGGCAGTATTTAAGAAATGTGTAGATGAGGCACTTAGAGACATGGTAACAGGTATGGTGTTGAAGGTTTTACAATTGGACTCAATGATCTTGAAGGTGTTTTCCAACTATAATCATTCTATGGTTTCTCTTTATTGTTCAGATACCTCTCAACTCTCCAGTTGCTCCTTTGAGCAAGTGGAGAATTTCAATCTTGCCTTGCCTTTCAGGAGTGCAGTTACTTCTTCAGCTAGCTGTTTTAGAGTGTTTCTATGCAGGCTGTTCCATCTATCTGTCAAAACCATCTCAAGGAAGGTTATTCCTTGTAGACTGGGAACCTCCCTGGAGGCAATTTGGACTCAACATAGTGATCAGGATTGCATTCTTTTTCTTAGGACAGAGGAGGAAGCTTATGCTTGTCATACAGGTGATTAGTTTTTTTAAGTCATAGGACACTGGATGAACTGCAACAGCTGTAACATTCAGCTCCAGCCTGGAGCAGAAAAAGGTTAGATTTGAACCAGAACTATCCAAGTCCCCAGTGGCTGAGGAGAGAAATGTCAGGACTGGGGATGTGAACAGGAAGGTTGTCCATACAGGTCTCCTCTCAAAAACACTGTTTTTCCCACTTGTGCAGACTTCATTGGGAGACACTGTAGGAACTGGAGAATGTGATCAGATTTCTTCTGAAAGTAGAATGAAAAAAGAAAGCTGAAAAGCAGCCATCCTTCTTTTTCAGGTGCTCATTGAAATCTGCCTCATTTCAATACATTGCTTTCCAATTAGCTACACAAGAATTGAAGATTGAACAAAAATATGACATATCCTTAGATATTTTTTTTTCCTTTTAATGAGCCCTGGGAGTATTTGGTGCTGAGTCTATGAACCTCCAGGAGGTTGAGAACCTCCAGGAGGAGACTGAGGAAATCTCTCCAGCAGTTACAGTCAGAAGCAAATGGCCAACTTTCTTGGAGAGTTAATTGGTCCTCTTGAGGACCAATAGCAGCAAAGTCTCCCCAGGGGCTGAATAGAGCAGAAAGTTGGAGGCCCTGATTGCAGATAAGCAAAGACAAAGTGCAGGTTGCTCTGATGCCAGGTTAACACTTCATGTGTTTTTCAAGTACCTTGGCCAAGCACAGGTGTCCAGACTCTGAGTAGGGGGGCTCCTTTCCACCATGCTTTGCCCGGGTCTCCTGCTGGGTCAGCGCGTGGGTGGGGGGTGTTCAAGGCCAAGGGCAGCACACCTTGTGTCCCTGGGGGAAAGCAGGCAAGGAGACCCTGTGGCCATGAGCAAGAAGTTTCCTCTCCCAATCCTCAATATCAGAGACAGCAGCCATAGCACAGGTGACACAGACCTAGTTCTTTTGGAGGCTTTTGGCCATGGCAATGCCCTTGGCCATCTCCCCCTCGGGCTCTGCTACACTTTGCTATTTCTGTGCCTGTTTGCCTGCAGCCTGTAGACATCCAAACTGCTTCCCACCTTGCTCTCACCCCAGGATCTCTTCATCTCAAATGATGTCGCTAGGTCTTGTTCACTGTTCTTTGAAACAGAGGCATGGGATGATCCTAGATACCTTCTGCATGATCTCTTATGCCACAGAACTACCCTTGAAGTGAAATTTCTTGTTTTCCTGAAGTGCGGTCTGTACATTTCAAGCTGCTGTTGGTGGCTCTTTCAACTTCTCATGCTCTTTCGCATTGTCAGAATAGGCTCCATCATCTCTGAAACCACCCTTCTAGCAATCACTGGCCAGTGTTATATTTGCCTTAGCTGTAACACCTCACCAGACTGAAGAAACCCAGGTCCCTCAGCTTCTCCACACAGGCCATGTGCTTTAGGTCTCCAAGCCCATCTCTGCAGACCTCCTCTGGAGCCTCTCCTGTTCCTCCTCATTGCTGCTGCACTGGGTATACCACAGTGGGACACAAAATTCCACATGTCTCCACAACAGAGCTGAGTCATGGGGGCTTAGAACTGCTCTCGTCTGGGTGTCCAGGCACTTCCTAACGCAGCCCTGTGTGCAGCAGGCCGAGTTGTGGTGAGCATGCACCACAGGCTTGTATATCATAAAAGGTAATGCAAAAGAAAAATCAAGGCTATATGGGAGCCCCTGCCTAGCAGTCCTGAACCTGAATACCTTAAAGTGAAGGGGGACAAGGAATGTGCAGTTCATCTGGTCCTGCATGTTTCTGACATTCATCCATGGTCACCCACAACTGTGCCAGGGCACTGTGGATTTCTTTGGCCATCTCAGGTGACCCTGGATGCCTTTTCCTCCTACACGAGTACCAGTCACTATAAGGATGAGGCACAGGCAGATCCTTACAGTGCAGAATGCTGATATATTTCAGTGCAGGCATTTCAAATATTAGAGAATGGTTGAAGTTGGAAGGGACTTGTGGAGATCATCTTGTCCAGAGCCCTGCACAAGCAGGCTCACTTACTGCACATTGCACAGGATCATGTCCAAGCAGGTTTGGAATATCTCCAGAGAAGGAGGCTCTTCCTTGATGTATTTGTGCACAGTGATGGGATCCCCCCTCAGCCCTCTCCTATCCTGGCTGAACAGCTGCAGCTCTCTCAGCCTCTCCTCAGAGGAGAGGTGTTCCAATCCCCTAATCATCTCTGTAGTCCTCCACGGGACTCGCTCCAGTAGTTCCATGTCCCTCTTGTACTGAGGAACACAGAAGTGGACACAGGACTCCAGACTGGACCTCACCAAGGTCAAGTATAGAGAGAGAGGATCTTCTCCCTTGACCTGCTGGCAACACTCTTCCTAATGCGCCCCAGGAGGCCACCGTCCTTCTTGGCCACAAGGAGCCATTGCTGGCTCGTGGTGAGCTGGCAGTCCACCAGGATGCCCAGGTTCTTCTCTGCAGAGCTGCCCTCCAGCAGGTCAACCCCAGTCTGTACCAGTGCATTCAGTTATTCTTCCCTAGGTGTAGGACCCTGAACTTCATGAGGCCCAACTCTCCAGCCTGTTCGTTTCCCTCGGAATGGCTGCACAGAGGTGTGGGGTATCAGACACTGCTCCCAGTTTGGGACCATAAGGACACTTGCTAAGTGTGCACTCATCCCCTTCATCCAGGTCATTAATCAAGTAGCTGGACAAGACTGAATCCAATATTGACATCTGGGGAAGACCAATAGCTACAGGCCTCCTCCATTTCCTTGAGCCTATTCTTAAAAGCAGCTTCCTCTAAAGAGCAGCCTTCAGGCACTGCACTGGGTGGAACTTTCTGCTTTTAATGACAGAGTGAGGGGGTCAGCTCTGACCCAGACTTAGACACCAATTTATTTGGAAACCATATGAGACAAAGTAGTCTAATTCAAGGAGGAACAAATCCAACCATTTGTGTAGCAGCATGTTAACAAATGCTAGTAATAGTAAATCTAATAAAAATAAAGAAATATTGCTCAGTCCTGGTACAGGATACAGTGGGATTCACGTGTGGAGAGCAACACCAATATTAACATTTCTGAATAATGTCCATGAAATTACTTTCCTCAGGGCATCCTTGAGCTCCTTGTTCCTCAGGCTGTAGATGAGGGGGTTCACTGTTGAAGGCACCACCGCATACAGAACAGCCAGCCCCAGATCCAGAGCTGGGGAGGAGATGGAGGGGGGCTTCAGGTAGGCAAACATGCCTGTGCTAATGCACAGGGAGACCACAATCAGGTGCGGGAGGCACATGGAAAAGGCTTTGTGCTGGCCCTGCTCAGAAGGGATCCTCAGCACTGCTCTGAAGATCTGCACGTAGGACACCACAATGAAAATGAAACACCCAGAGTGTACAAAAAAAGTAATCACAAGGACTCCAACTTCCCTGAGATAGGAATTAGAGCAGGAGAGCTTGAGGATCTGGGGGATCTCACAGAAGAACTGCTCCACCACATTACCTTGGCAGAGGGGTAAGGAAAATGTGTTCCCAGTGTGCAGGAGAGCATTGACAAAACTGCTGCTCCAGGTACCTGCTGCCATTTTGACACAAGCTCTGCTGTCCATGAGGGTCCCATAATACAGGGGTCTGCAGATGGCAACATAGCGGTCATAGGCCATGACTGTGAGAAGGAAATACTGTCCTACTATCAAGAAAAGAAACATAAAGAACTGCGCAGCACATCCTGAGTAGGTAATGGCCCTGATGTCCCACAGGGAATTGGCCATGGATTTGGGGACAGTGGTGGAGATGCAGCCAAGGTCGAGGAGGGAGAGGTTGAGGAGGAAGAAGTACATGGGGGTGTGGAGGTGGTGGTCGCAGGCTACGGCCGTGATGATGAGGCCGTTGGCCAGGAGGGCAGCCAGGTAGATGGCCAGGAAGAGCGAGAAGTGCAAGAGCTGCAGCTCCCGCCTGTCTGTGAATGGCAGGAGGAGGAACTCTCTGAAGGAGCTGCTGTTGGACATTTGCTATCTCAGGGCATAGTGCATTGTCCTGGAAGAAAAAAAAAATGTGGCATTTTAGGAAAAGACATTTGAAGAAAGATAAAACAGTAAATTTTTTTAAAAATATTCAATTTCTCATTAAAAACACATCACACTGATTCTCTCTTTACTAGGGGGAGGGGATGGGGAAGCGGCATCTGCGCACTTACCTGGCTTGAAGCCCATTTTGTGCTTACTGGGTGTGTTGTAAGGATTTAGGGCCTCTGCCCATGGAATGTGGAGGGAATTGCAGTGAGTAATTCTGACACTCACAATAAAATCACTTTTCACGTAACAGGCCTGTTCAGCATCTTCACACCAATTTCTAAAGGGTGTGGATTGTAGAAGAAAGTTTTTTTTTTTTTTACATTATTTATTTTCTTCGGGATGCCCCTCTCCCACCTGGGCAGCGCTCCTTGAAGACAGCAATCATTGTCCTTTCTGCCGTGAGTGCTGAGAGGAAAGGCTTCCCTATCACTTGGGGCAGAGTGACGAGAGCTTCTCTATTACCCCAGGGTTCAGCTGTCCTGCACTCACACTGCTTTGAGCTGGAAGATGATCTCGCTTACATGTTACCCTAAAAACCACACTCCTGTGCAGACCCCTGTTTCACATAACTTGCAGCATTGATCTCTGAACTGCAGCTGAAATAGTTTCCACCCAAGTGAGCCTAAGAGAAGACCAGCATGGACAGGAGGGAAGCAAGGAGCAACCCTGGGGCACAGGGACACTGCTCTGGATTAGAGCCCATGCAGACCGGGGTTCACACCCAGCTTCACAGCCCTGCAGCATCCCCGGGAGAAGGAAGCAGGATGCTCTGTCCCTGTGACGCTGAGGCAGGGAATCCTGCTCTGAAGCATCCTCTGCATTGGAGATGGGGGGAGAGCGATTGCCCAAAACCCTATCAAGTGATGGCATTGACTGGGTGCAGAAGACCCCTCTGGAAAGTCAGTAGCATTGCCTTGCAGCCAGAGACTTACCATGCAAGGGGCTGGGAGCTCACTTCCACAGTGAGCTCTGCTCTGTCCTCCCACTCCACACTGCCGTTCCCCTCTCGCTGCCTTCTCTCCTGTGCTGTCCGCAGCAGCAGGCAGTGCCCGCAGCCCTGCTGCTCTTGGCACAGGAGCTGCTCCTGCACTCGGCTGTCTCTGGGCAGTGCTGCCAGGCTGCCACGAGCTGCCTCCGTCCCAGGAGCCTGGCCCCGCTCAGGAGCAGAGGAACAGCTGAACTCACCAATTTCTCTGTCCCTTGTGCTCCCTCCTCCTGGGAAATGTTCACTTCAATAAACTAAAATAATCACCTGTAGTCCTTTGCTAATGATTGGAGAGAGATTATTCCAACACGGCAATTTATTTCATCAAAGGATGACTATCTATGAAAGTTGGAAATGTCTCACTCTGGAAGCCTTATCTCACATTCCTTAACTAGACAGGAGACTGAGGAGTGGACAAGTGGGAGTTCACAGACACAAGGTTCAGGTGCTGATTCAGAAATATCAATCTGGCAGTACCTGCCTAGATCTGAGTGTGAAGTCGTATTCAGATCCCTCCTGTAAACTCCACAAACACACGAGTGGTGACATTCCCCTTGCCAAATGGAAATGAGTGGAGCACAGAGATCTGCACACAAGCTCCTTGTCAAAGCTCCGCTACAATCCCTGGAGATGAAGGCTGAGAGTCAGTTGCTCCCACAGAAGCACCTGGTGACAGTGGAAGAGACTGAGGAGATGCAAGGCAGGTGCCAGTGCCTGCTTGCTCCAATGGAGCTACTGGGAGACGTGCATCATCCTAGAGCACGAGCTTGGGTCCAGGTGGGGAATTGCCTTGACTGTCTGAAATGACCCCAGATGACAACTACAATGACAGCCCCACTCGCTAGGAAGTTGAAGCATGGGAAGATTGCAGGATTAACCAGCAGCTCTTGTAATTCAGTGCAGAGCCTTGATTTGATGGCACAGAAAAGTGCTGGCAGGGCCTTGTCAGATGCCTGGGGTGTCCAGCACAACCACACGTCTCTAGCAGATACAGCCAGGGACCTACAGCAAAACCATGTCCCTTGGAGTGATTGCTGGGCAAGTGTCCCAGAGCATCCTGTGTTTCTGTCCTGTACCCAAACACAGACATTCCAGCACTGGCTGTAGGGAAAGCCCATCCCGTCTACATCCAGGGTGCTGGATGGCACCCCAACCCTGCCATGTCTCTGCTCCAGGCCCTGCCCTCTCAAATCCTTCTAGCTCTCCTCCCCTGAACTTCTCTTCATCTCACCACATGATATGAACAGGCAATGGGCTAATGAGGACCTCTGGGTGGCTGCACCGAACGCTGTCAAGGCCCATGAACATCTTCAGTGGCACCTTGTTCTTCCTGAACCAGCGTCAGCTACAGGAGAGAGTGCCCGTTGGGCTGCTTTGTGTGAGAGGAAATGCCCATGGCCAGGAATACATGTCCCCTCACTGGAGAAGCTCCAGCCTGGCTATCTTGGCCCAGGTCTCCTTCCCTACCATCCTCATGCTCTCCGTGCAGGTCCCATCCCTGCCACCCACCTCTCCCTCCAGCCCCACTGCTCACCTCCCTCGTGCGCTCCTGCACTCCAGGGATCCCGTCCATGGATGAGGAACAGCCGTTCACCTGCTGCTCCTTCTCCATCTCCATCTCCAGGACTCGCTCTGGGGACAGCCCTGCATGGCCAGCACGTTTCCAGCCTGTCCTCTGCACAGACAGACACGTCCTCACAGTCCATGTCACAGCCCTGTCCTCTGATCAGCTGCTCACACTGACGGGACCTCACAGGCCCTTGGCTGGGGCTGGTCCTGCTGCTGGCCAATCTTGCGCAGGGCAGCAGTGACCTCACAATGTGCCCTGGAACCTTCAACTGGCTCTGGCCTATCAGCAGCAGGGACAGAGGTGACGTCACAAGAAACCTCAGCAACCCAGAGCCTCCTGATGGCATGAAGTCTATAGAGAAGGATGTAACCTCACAGTCATCATCAGAACCATGTCCCTGCTTTTGGCCTATCAGGGACTAGCACAGCACTAACCTCATAATCAACATTCATATCATGTGCTTCTTGCTGGCCTATTAGGGACTGGCCCAGCAATGACCTCATAACCAACATCCAGGCCAAGGGCCTGCTCCTGACTTGACAGGTCTGTTGTTTCACAGTGAGTGCAGGGTTGACCCTGCAGTGCTCCTTCCCTGGGCCTCCTGGCTCCCCAGTACCTCTCCTGCACTTGCAGAGCCCTTCTTTCCCCACGTGCGCCTGGATTGAAAGCTCTACCTTCTGGTTACTCCTTGGTTGAGCATCCCTCTTTTTGGGGGCTCTACTCACTGCCCTCACCTGGGCTGTGGAGGTCTCCTGAGCTCTCCTGGGATCTCCTGGATCTCCCATCAACACTGTCAGCTGTGGGACAGCCTGGTGTGGGTGATTCAGAAACCATTTCCCATCTCCATTGGCACTGGTCACGGAGAGATGAACTCTGAGCGCTGCCCTCGGTCCCTAAGAGATGACAGAGATCAAACATCCCCAGAGCTCATCCCCTGGATTCCATGGAGTTCACAAACAGAACACCAAGAACCCTTTTTGTGCAATTCTTTGAGATGAATCTTTGAAGAGAGGCCACACTTGTGGCAAATCACAGCGGAGATGCTCTTTTATTAGAGGAAAAGTGATTGTGGAGGCCAGATTTGGCATGAGGGTGCCGACAGCCTGGTGCTGCTGAAGAGCACAGAAATGCACCAGGAAGCCCCATGTTACAAGAGCACTTAAGGCAAATAAACACAAGATAGCACAGCAGTACAGTGTGGAAATGAGAAGAGCCTTGAAAAGAGAAAGTGCTGCTGCTGTTGGTGGGCATGTTGGCAGAAAAGCTGCATCCCCCATAGAAGAGGGTAGCAAGGAAATACCTGCTATGGCAGTGTGGGGATGGCCCTGAGCAGCAGAGCTCTGTCCCTACAGCCTGCATCCAGCCTCTCCTCCCCTCCACTCATGCCCCACTTGGACTATTGGAGCAGTGTAGAGGGAAGGGACCAGCGTACAGCGACACGAGTCTCTGACCCCCACGGCAGGGCATGTAAAATCACGCCCAACTGTGGCCAGGTGAGCTGAGTTCTCCTAATGGACACGGGAGCCCTGGTCTTACCCTGTCTGTACTCGTGTGAGCCTGACTCTGTGCCCCTGAGCTCCCTTGGGGTTGATGTTGGAAGAGACACTGCACAGGGAAACTCTCCTCACATCATGGGGGATGTGAGGTTGCTCAGAGCAGTGGGCTCTCAGTTTCCCCGCTCCTTGCTGGTGAAGGGGGAGGTTTGGCGTTCTGCTTCAACATGGTCCCTGTGGCAGATTCAAATGCGAGATACCTGTGGAGAAATAGCAGGTTAAAAAAAAAAAAAAAAAAAGGAAGAAAGAAAGAACTGAACAACGCATGCATTTGATGTCAAATTTCCTGGTAAGGCTATTGTTGCTGGCATTAGACGAATTGGACAAGTTTCCTCAGGCATTCTTGAGTTCCTTGTTTCTTAGGCTGTAGATGAGGGTGTTCAATGTAGGAGGCACCACTGATACAGAACAGCCACCACCAGATCCAGAACTGCAGAGAAGATGGAGGGGGGCTTCAGGTAGACAAACATGACAGTGGTGACAAACAGGGAGACCACGGCCAGGTGCAGGAGGCACATGGAAAAGGCTTTGTGCTGGCCCTGCTCAGAGAGGTGGGGAGGGGAGGAAGGGATGGAAAAAAAAGTCCTTGCTCTTCGTCCTCTCCACTTTCAGCTTGTCTTAAGCTGGTGTGAGGGTACAATAAAGCAATATGAATTAGGGTATCTGAAATGCAGAATTAAACCATGAATCCTTAGGACATGTTTCTCCGTCTTGCATCAGTGCATGCCCTGATGTGCAGGGATGCTGCTGCTGGAGGCATGTTCTGTGCATCCCTGTATCAGAGCAAAGGGCACCCCAAGGACACTGAGTGAAGACTCCAATGACTGAAGACTCCAAAGCCCATGGAGAGATCAGCAGGTTGTGAGGAAGCTCCAGAAGCGCCTTTGCCCACTCTGGCCCATGGACAGCACAGCAGCCCCTTTGCTGGCCCCATGAGTCCACAAAGCAGGGTTAAGGAGATAATGAAGGGATACTAGGCACCCAAGGGCCATGCCAGTGCCGTAGGGACCACGGGTGTGCGTGTGCAGGGGTTGTAGGTGGGCACAGGGGCCACTTGTGACTATCACAGCTGCCTAGCCTGCGGGACAGGGCAGGATGGCAGATTTCTTGAAGCAATCTCTGGGAAAGCAAAGGTGCTACTGCAGAAGTCCCTAGGCCTGGGTAGCCAGTGGTCCATCCACACTGAGGCCCTCATTAGCCCAGTTCTTGTTCATATCATCTGGAGGAGTGAGCAGAAATTCAGGGGAGGAGAGCTAGAAGGGTGTGAGAGTTCAGAGACCAGAGCACAGAGCTCAGTGTGATGTGTCTCCTATTTTTGCAGCACGCTGCGTGCCGGCGGGATGGATTTTCCGTACAGTCAGTGTTGGAATTCATTTATTAGCGTAGAGGTAGGAAACCCAGCACAACCTGGGGCACTTGCCCAGCAAGCACTGCAGTGGGACATGGTTTTCCTACAGGTGCCCTACTGTATCTGTTCATGTCCCCACTGCTAACGCTTTCCTGTTTACTTTCTGAAGAGAGAACTCTGTGGACAGTTCTTGTGTGAAATCCTTCAGACCCTCAAGCTCTCCTGCTCACGACTCCTACCTCAGCCATTGTTAGGCATCTTATTATTAGTGCCAGTTTAATGTTTGATTGTTTCATTTTCACAGTGTTATCCTATGAGCAGATCTTTGCTGTTGTGCTGAGAGCAGGGCTGGCACAAAGCCTTTTCCATGTGCCTCCCGCACCTGCCCATTGCCTGTTTTTCTCTTAGCACTGGCATGTTTGCCTACCTGAGGTCCCCTATGTCTCCTCTCCTGCTCTAGATCTGGTAGTGGCTGTTCTGTACACGGTGGTGCCTGCAGCACTGAACCCCCCTCATCTATGGCACGAGGAACAAGGCGCTCAAGGAGGATGAGGAAAATAATTTCACGGATATTTTTCAGCCTGGGGAAATTGTCTTTGCTCTCTAAAAAAATGACTCCCTCAGTATCCCATACCAATGCTTAACATTGTTTCTTCACTATTTTTTTAATATTTGTATTATATTTTTAATATTTTTTCACTTCATTTTTATTAACAGTAGTAGTATTTTATATCCTGTTGCTACCCAAACTGTTGCATATCTTCCACCTCCACTGAGACTTCTCGGTTGCATCTGGTGTCCACACTCCAGAAACCTCACAGCCTGTTTACATCCTGGTCTTTGCCTTTCCAGTGAATGTTAGGGAATTCAAGAGCCTTCAACCTGTTCTGCCGTAAGAACCAGGGCCTATGATCCACAGACTTTGTCATGTTGCTTAAAGATGTCATCCATGCCATCAGCCTGACTGCATGGTCTGTAGCTCCAGCATGATGTCATCCTTCATCTGATGCTCACCCACAAGCACATACCCAAACCTTGCCCATGCCATGGAAGCACTTTGTACATCCCAGCTGCCCCTCCACACAAAGGACCTGCCCCCTCCTCCTCTTCCCTCACAGCCTCCCCTGAAGAGCTTTTACCCCAGCAGCGCAGGCCTCCAGTTGTGTGAGCGGTGATAATGCATCTCAGTTATTGCAATGATGTTGAGGTCCTGTGACAGCTTGTGCTTCTGTCTCCATGCCAGGCTACAGGCATTTGCATATATTTGGGCTGCAGAATATCAGGATGTGGCACAGAAGACAGATTGGTCCTGGTGAAACCTGTTACCAAGAGCCAAAGACGCTGTGTGCAATGGCCCCACTTGAGAGCAGAGCCATGCTGGCATGGAGAGCAGGGGTCAATGCAATGGTGAGAGGAGGTTCCCACTAAGAGAGTCAAGGCTGCAATGCCCAAGGCCAGGGAGAAACAGAGCTGGGTTGTGAGGGAACGACAGGAGAGGGTTTTGTTGCCCAAGCTGATTTGTAGCACCTTGGGGCCTGGGACAGAGGTGAGCCCATGTCCAGGCAGGAGAAGGTGCCCCTGAAGATGTCCTTGGGCTTGAGCCAACTGTGATCCGCCAATCCTGGGGCCATCATTAGCCCCATCATGTTTTCCAGGGTGCAGAGAGGTTGTGTGGGAACAAAGTGAGAAGATTTTAGGAGAGCAGAGACCAGTGCAGACCCCTTGGTGTGAGGTGCCTCTCCCACTTATGAAGCACGCTCAGCTGTAGGAGGGATTGGACATGGTTTGCCATAGATCCCAGGCTGTGCCTCCTAGAGGAGACATCTGGTTATGCTGGACAAGCCAGACATCTATCTTGGCCCTGCAGCCTATTTCTATGTCATTGAATTAAATGTCTGCACTGAATTATACGAACTTTTTGCACTGTAATGATCCACCAGAGTCTCTACATTATACTGCACTGTATTATGGTGCTCACATAGTTCCCCTTTCTTGCCTCTTTCTGGATGTCCTGCCTATTAGGGGCTTCATAACTAGGGCCTTCCAGAGTCCAACTTTCATAGATAGTCATCCTCTGATGAAACAGACGGCAATTTTGGAATTCTTTTTTCTCCGTTCATTAGGAAAGGACAACAAGTGTGATTCTTTTAGGTTACTTCATACATATTTCCCAGAAGGAGGGGGCACAAGGGACAGAGAAATTGGTGAGTTCAGCGGTTCCTCTGCTCCTGAGCGGGGCCAGGCTCCTGGGATGGAGGCAGCTCGTGGCAGCCTGGCAGCACTGCCCAGAGACAGCCGAGTGCAGGAGCAGCTCCTGTGCCAAGAGCAGCAGGGCTGCGGGCACTGCCTGCTGCTGCGGACAGCAGAGGAGAGAAGGCAGCGAGGAGAATGGCAGTGTGAAGGAGAGAGGAGAGCTTGTTGTGGGAGAAACCTTTCCAGCCCTTGACACGGTGAGTTTCTAGCTGCAGGGCAAAGCTGCTGAGGTTCCTGGAGGTCTCTTCTGAACTCAGTACATGTAATTAAGGATTGGGATTTTAAAGGTCTCTCTCCTGGAGTATCCAGAGTTTAGCAGGAGGAGGAGATGCTTCAGAGCAGGGATTCCCTGCCACATGCACGAGGGGTCCTTTACTGGAGAAGAGCAAGAGGAGGGCTACTTGAAAGGGAAGGAGCTTTCCTTCAGGTCTCTGCTCTTTCAGCCTCCTTATTATGGCTGGGAGAAGGTAGAACAAGTTTTCTACTTTGATAAGGATCTGAGAGTCCTAAACCTTCACTCTGAAAGATTAAGAGAGAATTAATAGTTCTGTGAGAAACCTCAACAAGCTGCTTATCCCCATCTTAGCCTAGAGGCAGCATCAATATCATCTTTGTGGCCTCACAGGACTTTATGTGACCTACTTCTTAGGACCTGCAACTGCAGAGCTTATGTTGGACATTGCCCAGAGGTTTGTGCAGGGCAGAGCTGAGCACAGATAGGGTCATATGGGATCTGTGAGCAGTGGCAGGGACAAGACCCAGGGACAGAGGAAGGGCTGCCGGCAGGGACAGCTGCAGGCAGCAGAGATGGGCAGGGAAGGGGCAGGAAGTGCAGGGCAGGAACCGCCTCCTCTGCAGCCAGTCCTGGGTGATCTCTCCTGCTACGGGACCGTCTCCAGCCTCCCCACCAAGGGAGTAAGGTGTTCCCTCTGTGAGGTGACATACCCAACTGGTAAGGTGAAGGTTTTCCACAATGCCTCCCTGTCCCTCTCCCTTCCTCCATCCAGCACATTGAAGGTGTTGCTCCTTAATTCTTCTCCTGTCCATGCTGCTCCTGTTCTTGCTCTCAGCTTTCCGTGGTTGAGTGTTTTCAGCTGCACGTCAGACATGGATGCTGCAAGGTGGGGAACAGAGGGGTCTGAATGGGAATGAGGTTCTTCCCAAGCCTACCCTGTAGAGCTGCAGGAAAAGCAGTCCCTGGGTCTGGGAATTGAGCTGACTCTCCCTTAAGGAGAGCCCATCTTCAGTGTTGCCAGTCCTCTGGCTCTTGCCCTGTGGTGTCACCCCTGCCAGGCTGCCCCCTTCCCTCCAGAAAGGCTCTGCTGTCTCATGGCCATTCTGTGATACCTGGGTGACCCGTGAGGAAGCTGCAGAGATGCTGAGGGTATGGAGGTGGTGGTGGGAGGCTGTCCAGGAGCAGCTGAAATGAGCCCTGTGCGTCTTTGGCCAGGAGTGTGGAGCCCTCCCTTAGGTGTATGGAGACAGGGTGAGAAAGGTGGAGATGGGCACTTGGAAACTGCACAGCTCTGCTCTCAGCAGGGCCTGTCTCCTTTTAGGGCACCATATGAGCACGATCACGCTCTAGCTCAAGGAGAGCGGTGCACAGGACATCTGGGAACGAAACTTAACAGACAAACGAGATGTCCCGACTCTGCGCATAAGTGACTGTGGATGCATTCCTCTAAGGACTCAGAGTTGAAATGTGAAGGATTTGTCCTTTAGGGAACACTCCCGAGGAGTGACAAGGACATCTCAAAGAAACTAAAAATTACTGTTCCTCAAACCTCTTTGCTTACTTGGGAGTAAAGATGCTGAAAAGCTCATCTACATCTTGAATGGATCTCACCTGCCAGAAAGGGGAAAACATCCAAAAGTGTGGCCTCCGTTCCCCACTTCCCACTACTGTTCAGCACAGACAGCTCACGAGTTGAGGTCTCTGCTCCTCACAGCACACTCAACCGGTGAAAATGGAGCTCAAGCAAAGGAACTGCACTAAGACACTCTTACTAAAGAGAGGCAGTGGTGGGCAGGGTCATAAAGGAAATGACTTTGGAATTTTATTTCTTGTAAAGTCCCTCCTAACTTTTCATTGTTTTCTGTTCCTTAGACAGGCCCACATAACTACAGGGAGCTAATGTCCAACAGCAGCTTCTTCAACGAGTTCCTCCTCCGGTCATTTGCAGACAAGCGGGAGCTGCAGCTCTTGCACTTCTCGCTCTTCCTGGCCATCTACCTGGCTGCCCTCCTGGCCAACGGCCTCATCATCACAGCCGTAGCCTGCGACCACCGCCTCCACACCCCCATGTACTTCTTCCTCCTCAACCTGTCTGTCCTTGACCTAGGCTCTATCTCCATAACCATGCCCACATCCATGGCCAATTCCCTGAGGGATTCAACAGACATTTCCTATTTGGGGTGTGCTGCCCAGGTCTTTTTCTTCTTTTTTTTAGTAGCAGCAGAGTATTTTCTCCTCACTGTCATGGCCTACGACCGCTACGTTGCCATTTGCAGACCCCTGCACTATGGGACCCTCCTGGACAGCAGAGCTTGTGTCAAAATGGCAGCAGCTGCCTGGGCCAGTGGGTTTCTCCATGCTCTCCTGCACACTGGGAACACATTTTCCCTGCCACTCTGCCAAGGCAATGTGGTGGAGCAGTTCTTCTGTGAGATCCCCCAGATCCTCAAGCTCTCCTGCTCACACTCCTACCTCAGGGAAGTTGGGCTTCTTGTGGTTACTGGCTGTTTAGCCTTTGGGTGTTTCATTTTCATTGTGGTGTCCTACATGCAGATCTTCGCTGCTGTGCTGAGGATCCCCTCTGAGCAGGGCCGGCACAAAGCCTTTTCCACGTGCCTCCCACATCTGGCTGTGGTCTCCCTCCTGATCAGCACGGCAGCATTTGCCTACCTGAAGCCCCCCTCCATCTCTTCCCCAGTTCTGGATCTGGTAGTGGCTGTTCTGTATTCGGTTGTGCCTCCATCATTGAACCCCTTCATCTACAGCATGAGGAATAATGAGCTCGAGGAAGCCCTGAGGAAATTCATCCAGTGGGTCTAACCTCAACATCAATACCTCTCCCCTGAAAATTTGCATCAAGGGTTCATGTTGTGCCATTATTTATTTCTTACTTTTTTTTTGTTTTTCCCTGTAGCATTCCTGTAAAGGAAAATGAATGTTCTGGTTCATGTCACTTGTCCTCAGGAATCTCTCATTTCAATCTGACTCTTGGGCATTTTGAAGTCCCGCTGAGTCTCTTTCCCACCCTGACAAGCAGCAGTTGTGGCAGGGCCAGGGCTCTCATGCTGTGCTGGGCAGCAGGGTGGGCCTGGAGGGCCTGGAGGCAGCCAGGGAGTGGATCTGCTGGGAACAAGGGAGAAAGAGAGGGATCAGCCTCATCGCAGGGCCTCCTGCTCCTGTCAGGGAGCTTCTGCCCTTGTCCTCGGAGTTGCGCTGTGGGGCCCAGGTTCTGCTGGACACTGCTCATGTGCTCCCCAATGCCGCTCTTTGGAGCCACATCGCAGAGCCAGGAGGAGGAGAGATTTCCCCTCATGTCCTGGAAGGCTGTCCTCTCCTTACCCCAGAGGGATTTCCCAAAACCATTCTTTCAGGAACATCTCCAGATAGTGCCAAAGGCTGTGAAATATCTCAAAGAGAGCCTTGGAGAGGTGCCTTCTGCACCCCTGCACCATCAGGTCTCTTCTCTGGGCAGTCCAGTGTGGGAATCTAGGACTTGAGAGTGATCCAGGGCAGGATCAACGTCCTGTGGTCTGTAACAGCACAAAGTGTGGCTGCACGTTGAGATGCTTTGAGGAGCCTCAAAACCCGTATCTACAGTCAGTGGCACCTTCAGTAGCAGAAGGATGGAGGACTGGACAGGACAGGACACAGCCTTTGTCCTCGAGGCACCACTGGACAATCTCTTTTTACAAAACTCCTCAGAGGGGTTTCTTAGACTGTGGTGCTCAAGATAGAGATGAGACATCAGAAAGGAGCCAATATGCCCTTCAACACATTATCTCGAGAGCTTTATTTGGGGGTGATGGCTCTTGCCGTGCTAGGTAGCAATGCTGACTGTAGCATACAAACATGATGCTGCATGCAAAAATTGTGTGCAAGTTTAAAAATGAGGATTTTTTTTTTCAATTATTGCACTGATGATACTTTAGAGTCATCTTTAAAACTTACTTTAACAGGGATATATTTAGTTTGTGCAAGGTTGACCATGCCAAAACAGAGCATTTCCTTGAAGCTGCTCCCCCGACGTTCCACACCAGTTGAGAGAGGACGACACCTCCAAGAGTGACGTGCTCTGTGCAGAGAGTGAGGGGTGGCAGGGACAGCAGTGGGCAGGGGGGCTTTTATGAGCGCTGGGCTCTGAGTGGGACAAAGAAACATCCTATTTAGTGCTATAGGCCTGAATATAACAGAAATGTTTAGAAAATGTCTTTAAAAACAAATCTAGAAAGAAATTAAGAGAAAGAATTAAAGCAAAAAAAATCATTTGTTATACTTTACGCCTTTATTCGTTGTTGTGTTTTAGTACACTAGACTTCGGCAGGATCATTTGTTCTTGAAAAGGGAAGTGATTTTCAGAAGTGGGTGGGATGCAGTCCAAGAGTCCTGCACAGCTGCTGCCATTCCAGGTGCCGTGGTCCCCCATCCCCAGCCTCCCTCTGCAGCTCTGAGGGGCTCTGCTCTCCCGCAGGTCCCTGCGAGAGCTCTCAAGCCCACGCAGGTCACTCAGAGACACTGGGACATCTCCAAGTCCCGCTGGGTGCTGGTGCTCGGACACTTGAGCTCTGCCTGCAGAGATGAATGGCTGTTTTCAATGTTTTCCAATGATGAAACAGTGGAAATCTTCTGGAAGTTTCTGAATCTGCTGTGAAGAACTATTTATCTGCCCTTGCCTTTTAGTGTCCACTGCTCTCTCCATTGGACTCTAGAGGAAATCTCTGTGATCGCCCCTATATATTCTATGTCTTGAATACATTAATCATTCCTGCAGCCCCTCTGGGCAGCCCCTCTCCCAGCACAGCCCTCACCCCCACTCCAGGCATGTTCTGCCCCTGGGGGTCTCCTGTGCTCCATGGTGGCTCCATAGCCCCTTCCAGGAGGATGGGCATCTGTCCCAGCTCTGTAATGAGTGGGACTGTCCTCAGCAGATCCCTCCTGAGCACTCACCCTCTCCAGGGGCCTGGGTACAACAAGTGGCAGCTGAATCCGGTCCTCTTTCCCTAACACAGCAACATGGCTGCACAGCCCTCTGGTGTATCAGCCAAGCCTCCCGCATTTGCATCATCACAGAATTTGCTAGGAGTGCACTCTGTTCCTTCTTGCAGGTTACTGATGGAGAAGTTGATTGGACCCAATACTACTCCCTGGGGGACACAGCTGGCTCCAGGCCCCCAGTAGACTCTGTGCAAATGTCTGGGCACAAGTAGGAAAACCTGAGAGAACCTGGGGTCTTTTCCTAGCAACTACTAAAGAAAGGCAGAGTTTCCTCATAGCTCCTGCCCATGCAGATGTGCTAGAAATCCCAGCCATGTATCATGGCCTTGCAGGCCTACTTCAGTGTCACTGAATCTAGTGTCCGAAATGAATTACAGTCACAGTTTACATTGTTAACATCTCCACATATCTCAGCTTCCTAGTGAGTGTGGCTCTAACACTAGTGAGCATCTAGTGCTATTTCAGATGGCCAAGGAAGATGCCCACCGGGCCCTGACCAGGCATTCTAGAAAGATGTGAGTATCACATTTGCTCTATCAGAGCAATAGACATTAGCCCGTGCCTGGGACAATCCTGTCTCTTCAGATGTCACCTGGTGTCACCAGGCAATTGCCTCTCACCCAGTTGACTTTCCTTCAATTCACTTATGTTCAGTTTTGTGTGTTAGAGCTTTGCATGGAACCATGGAAACCTGTGGTGACGCTTGGTTGCCATTTCTGTCATATTAGAGAGATTTGAGATCACACTCTAACCATAGGCATGAGAGCTGAGATCTCCTAAACAACACTGGACCCCTGGTCTCAGCCCACCTGCCCTTGTCCCGCCGTGACTCTGTACCCCAGAGGTCCCTTGGTGTCAGTGCTGGAAAAGACGCTGCAGAGGGAAACTCTCCTCCCTGCACTGGGCACATCCAAGGGAGCTCAGAGAAGCAGCTCAGAGAATCCCCCCTCTCTGCTAGTGAAGGGGGAAGCCTGGCTTCCTGCTTTATCATGGTCTGTGTTTAAGTGCTAAAAGCAGAGATTCCTGTGCAGACGTGACAAAAATTAGGTCTCTTTATTTTAGTATTTATTAGTTTAGGATGGATGTAAAAGACAGAATTTAAAAAGGAAATGGATAAAATACAGCCTTGATGCCAGATATCCTGGTGAGTGAATGAAACAGTTGTTATCATTGACCTTTTACCCACTGGATGAGTTTCTTCAGTGCCTCCTTCAGCTCCTTGTTCCTCATGCTGTAGATGAGGGGATTCAGGGCTGGAGGCACCACCGAGTACAGAATGGACACAACCATATCTAGAAGTGGGGAGGAGATGGAGGGGGGCTTCAGGTAGGTAAACAATACAGTAATGACAAACAGGGAGACTACGACCAGGTGCGGGAGGCACATGGAAAAGGCTTTGTGCCGGCCCTGCTCAGAGGGGATCCTCAGCACAATGGTAAAGATCTGCACATAGGACACCACAATGAAAATGAAACACCCAAAGAATAAACAGGCACTAACCCCAATGAGCCCAATTTCCCTGAGGTAGGAGTGTGAGCAGGAGAGCTTGAGGATCTGGGGGATCTCACAGAAGAACTGCTCCACCACATTGCCTTGGCAGCGGGGTAGGGAAAATGTGTTCCCCGTTTGCAGGAAAGCATCAAGAAAACCACTGGCCCAGGCAGCTGCTGCCATTTTGACACAAGCTCTGCTGTCCAGGAGGGTCCCATAGTGCAAGGGTCTGCAGATGGCAACGTAGCGGTCATAGGCCATGACTGTGAGGAGACAATACTCTGCTGATACGAAAAAAAGGAAGAAAAAGGCCTGCCCAGCACATTCCAAGTATGAAATGACCCTGATGTTCCACAAAGAATTGTGCATGGATTTGGGAACAGTGGTGGAGATGCAGCCAAAGTCTAGGAGGGAGAGGTTGAGGAGGAAGAAGTACATGGGGGTGTGGAGGCGGTGGTCGCAGGCTACAGCTGTGATGATGAGGCCGTTGGCCAGGAGGGCAGCCAGGTAGATGGCCAGGAAGAGCGAGAAGTGCAAGAGCTGCAGCTCCCGCCTGTCTGAGAATGGCAGGAGGAGGAACTCACTGAGGGAGCTGCTGTTGGACATCTGTTTTATTGGGCTCAGGAAAACTGTGTAGGGAAGAAAAGACAATAATAGCTTAGAAGAATTTTCTCTGTAATAAACCTTCCATTTTTCATAGAAATGGTTCTCAACCCTGTCCCAACTCTCAGTAATTCCTTCTTCTCACTGTCACCTTCAGTCACCTCCTCAGTCTCTGCTCCACCTGAGTGTTCTGGGAGGAGCCGGAGCCTGAGTTACGCTACGCCAATGTGTATAAAGGACTGGTTCTTGATATCTCTCCTTTTCGGAGTTGATGTCACAGGACATCCACCTTTAAGATAAAGGGTCTTTTCATATTCCCACACACACTTCCAAGGAGTTTGGGGTGCAGCAGGGGGTTTTAGCATTTTGTTTTAGAATTACTTATTTTGAAAATTTTTATATTCTGCCACCATACCTTGTCAGGTTCTTTGCATGTCTTTATTGGCATGCAGATAAAGACAGATGTCTCTATTTCTGAAAATGTGAACATTAAGCAGACTGGAGATGGAAATGGGCTCTCTGTTGCTTAGGGAACAGTGAGGAGTGCTGTTGAGTCCATGTGCCTTGTTCCTCCAGACAAATCTGGACTCTGTTGAGGTCATAGGAGACTGGTTTCAAAGCACTCGTTTAACTCTGCTCTCCCTCTAAGTTCAAGGTGGATATGTGATGGAGAGAACAGGACACTGCTACTGACATGGCAAGCACTCTGTGCACTGAGTCCACTTATGCAGGGCAGCTCACAACCCCAGCAGGACAACAGAGACATTCATGTGTCCTGACAGTCACAGGGTCTCCTAAAGGGAGAGTCAACCCCTTTGCAGCCCCTCCAATGACGCTGCCCAGCACCCTGGGCACATTGCCCCTCTTCAGACACCTCCATGGCAGGACCTCAGGGTGAGTATCTGAATTTGTAGCTGAAGCCCCAGCTGACTGCCAGGACCAGAGCAGAAAGGAGAGGCAGGGAAACGAGGAGAAACACTGTGACTGCTGCCAAGGGAGGACAGAGAGACAGAGCAGCACCGTCCCCAGGTTGCACCTTCCAGACAGTGTGGACTCCCAGGGCAGTGGTTCTCACACCCTGTGCCTTGCAATGGGAAATGGGCACGTGGCAGGACAGAGGCAGCTCTGCTGTTCTGGAAATCTGACTGCAGAGGAGGTCAGAAATGCCCTGGAGCCCTTCCCCTTGAGAGCAGAGTGAGACTAAGCACAATGAGAATGAGGAGAGCTGCAAAGGGGATATTGCTGCTGCCCACAGGTGAAAAGGCAGTTGAAGGAATATTCTGGGGTCCTCACAGACCTATTGAACCCTCAGAGCAGCACTGCAGAACTCTCCTTCAGGCATCTAAACCTAAAATGTCCCATTCATTTGCTGCCTTGTCAAGGACACAAAACAAAATCCTAGCCTCTGGATATTGCCTTCCCTTTCATAGAAGCTTCCCAAGAGTGTCCTCTTGAAAAGCCCCTTCCAGATATGTGGTGTGGTTGAGGCTGAGCTGTGAGCAGCCCTGAGCCCACACAGCAGCCTCTCAGCAGGAGAATGAACCTGCCCAGGGGGGATCTCTCCTTCCACCCAGAGCTTCTCCCTGCAGCGCCCTGGCAGGCTGAGTGCTGATCCTCACAGAATCACTGCCCCGGGCACACAGCACCCTGGGGCGCATGGACACTGCTCTGAAGAACAGTGCTCTGAAGAACCTGTGTGCCCACATTGCCCTCACTGTCTTGCACCAGCTCCAGAAGAAGCAGCCATGACGCCCTGACCTTGTGATGCTGGGACAGGGAATTTCTGTTCTGAAGCATCTCCTCGTATGCAAAGTAGAAGCAGGGAGAACAATCCTCAAAAAAAAAAAGTCATCAGCTGGGAGGGGTGCTGCAGACCCCTCCAGAAACCTCAGTAGCATTACCCTGCAGCCGGCGACTTACCGTGTCACAGATTGCTCCCACCATGACCTCTGCTCTGTCCTCCCACTCCACGCTGCCTTTCACCTCTCTGTCCTCTCTCCTCTGCTGTCCGCAGCAGCAGGCAGTGCCCGCAGCCCTGCTGCTCTTGGCACAGGAGCTGCTCCTGCACTCGGCTGTCTCTGGGCAGTGCTGACAGGTTGCCACGAGCTGCGGCCCAGCTGAATTCATGAATTACTCTGTCCCTTGCGATTCCTCCCTCTGGGATATGTTCCATCAAGTAAAGTAACCTGTTTTCCTTCTCTAAAGAGTACAGGGATACAGATTCCAACATTGCAATTTATTTCATCATATAATGATTATCTACCAAGGTTAGAAATGTCCCACGGGAAGTCCTGATTCACATCTCTTAACTAGGCAGGACACCCAGACAGGGATAAGAAGGGAGCTTGTTGATACATGGTGCATATATGATTCAGATGATTTATTCAGATGGCTTATTGGGGCTCCACATGTCTGTTTAGAAGCGCCAGGTTTGGAGAAGGATTCAGCTAACTCATGAACTCCACAAATACATGGCAGGTGGGATTCCCCCTTACCAGGCTAAGCATGCACATGGTCTGCTTGAAAGCTCCTGGCCTAAAGGTCCTAATGGAATCACTGGAGATAGAGCTTTAGTGGGAGTCCAGGTCAGGAATTTCCTTGGTCATCTCTTAGGACCCTGGATGCCTTCTATCCTACTAGAGCAGCACTCACAATAAAGCTGAGGGACAGGCAGATCCCTACAGCTCAAAAAGCTGATCTATTCCAGTGGAGACCGTTTGTAGAATCACAGAATGGTTGAGGTTGGAAGGAGCTTTGCAGATGATCTAGTTCAATCCCCGTGATCAAGCAGTGTCACCTACAGCACTTTGCACAGGATCCTGTCTAGGCAGGTCTGGAATATCTGCAGGGAAGATGACTCCACAACCTTTCTGGACAATACATGCCAGTGCTCTGTCACCTTCACAGTCAAGATGCTTTTCCTCAAATTCAGGCAGAACTTCCTGTGCTTCAGTTTGTGTCTGTTGCCTCTTGTGCCATCACTAGTCACCACTGAAAAGAGTCTGGGCCATCCTCTTCTGCTCTTGGCATCCTCCCTTCAGGTATTTGCACACGCCGATAAGATCCCCCCTCAACCTTCTCTTCTCCAGGCTGAACAGGCCCAGCTCCCTCAGCCTCTCCTCATAGGGCAGATGCTCCAGGCCCCTGATCATCCTCGTAGCCCTGTGCTGGACTCTCTCCAGCAGCTCCACATCCCTCTTGTCCTGTGGAGCCCAGAACTGGACACAATACTCCAGATGTGGCCTCACCAGGGCTGAGTAGAGGGGCAGGATCGTCTCCTGCTGGAGACGCTCTTCTTAATGCACCCCAGGATTCCATTGGCCTTCTTGGCCATGAGGGCACACTGCTGCCTCATGGTCAACTTATCATCCACCATGACACCCAGATCCCTCTCCGCAGAGCTGCTCTCCAGAAGGTCAGTCTCCAGCCTGTACTGGTATCTGGGGTTATTCCTCCCCAGGTGCAGGACCTTGCACTTGGCCTTGTTGAATTTCATGAGGTTTTTCACTGCCCAGATGTCTAGTCTGTCCAGGTCCCTCTGGATGGCAGCGCAGCCCTCTGGGGTATCAGCTACTCCTCCCAGTTTCGTGTCATCAGCAAACTTGCTGAGGATGCCAAGCAGAATGGACAGCCTGGATACAGGGAGCTCTTCCATAGGATGGACCAAGGCAAGTAGCTCTGAAGGGTGGAGGACCTCAGGAAAGGCAGCCATTAAGTAAGCATCTGTCAAGCAGAAGAATGCTCCATACAAACAGTTGGTAAAATTAGGAAACATCTCTGGAGCTCATCTTGACTAAAAAGGGAACTTTCAACAGGAAAATGTGGGCTCATGGCTGAATGGGACTGGGATTCTAGCAAGTGCAGCCCTGCTTGGCTTCAGTCAACCTTCACCAACAAGGTGAAGCCCAAGAAATGTCTAAACATCTGTCCTGTACCCAAACAAAGACATTCCAACACTGGCTGTAGGGAAAACTGTCCCACCTACATGCAGAACTGTCCCACCTACATGCAGAATGCTGCAAAAAGAGGAGGCACATCACTCCAAGCTCTGTGCTCCGGTCTCTGAACTCTCAAACCCTTCTTGCTCCCCTCCCCTTAATTCCTGTTCACCTTGCTAGATTGTATGAACAGAGATTTCTTCAGTAGCACCTTCACTTTTCTAGAGATTGCTTCAAGAAATCTGCCATCCTGCTCTGTCCCTTAGGCTAGGCAGCTGTGACAGTCACAAGTGCTCCATGTGCCCACCTACAGCACCTGCACACATACACCCATGGTCCCTATGGCACTCGCATGGTCTTTGGGTGCATGGCACCCCTTGAGTATCTCCTTTCTTGTGCTTATTGGCCAGACAGGCCCAGCAAAGGTGCTACTGGTGCTGTCAACAGGCAGAGTGGGCAAAGGCACTTCTGGAGCTTCCTCATAACCTGCTGATCTCCCCATGGGCTTTGGAGTCTTCAGCCAGTTCCCTTGGGGTGGCCTTTTCTCTGGCACAGGGATGCACAGAACGTGCCTCCAGCAGCAGCATCCCTGCACATCTGGGCATGCACTCATGCAACAAGGGGAAACATGTCCTAAGGATTCCTGGTTTAATTCTGCATTTCAGATATCACAATTCGTATTGCTGTATTGTACACTCATACCAGCTTCTTACAAGCTGAAAATGGAGAGGACAATGAGCAAAGACTTTTTTTTTACTTTACTTTTTTTTTTTTAGCAGGATTTGGAGGAGGACGTGGAGCTAAGCCCACAGCAAGGCAGCAAGGCTGCAGGTTGTCACATTTCATTTGGAAGGAGACTGTTCCCTTATGCCGAACTGGTGGTCACCAAGCAGCTGGCTAAGGGACAAACAGGGAGTGAGTCCAGGCAGAAGAAGACTCCTGCAGGAGTGAGGAATTGATGGCCTGGGATGGCAGGGAAATGTGCAGGAGATGTAGACAAAGGAAACCCTGGAGAGAGCAGTGGGATGCAGGGAGCTCTGCTTAGGGATGGACAGAGATTCAGTCAGGTTTCTAGGGATGAGGATTGGTAGGCAGAGCAAGAGCAGTGGCCTTGTGTAGATCTCTGCTATGGATCTCCACCAAAGCACCATGGTGATGCACTAGGGCATGATGATAGGCTCCCCATAGAAACCACCAGGGCTTTGTGATGGCAGTGGCTTCATGCCCATAAGGCCATTGTGAGGGGGTGGTCCCCATGGTGACCAAGTCCTTCTTGGGGGCAGATATCCCAGCCTCCCCACTCTGAGGACAGGAGCTCCATCAGGAGGGAGCAGCTCTCCTTGGTGCCACTGTCAGGTCCCCACGAGAGGATCCTGAACATGGACAAGGATCGGCAGGTGAACGCCTGCTCCCAGCGCACAGACGGGCTCTCAGGCTTGCAGGAGAGCAGGAGCGAGGTGAGCAGTGGGGCTGAAGGGAGAGGCAGGCAGCAGGGATGGCACCAACACGAGGAGCACAAGGATGGTGTGGAAGGGGAGCCGGGATGAGGGAGGAGTTGAGAGCTCTTCTGGGGAAGGTTCATTTATTCCTGGCCCTGGGCGTTGATGTAACTGGGTAGATTTTGTTTGTGCGAAGTTGGCCCTGCCAAAACAGAGCATTCCCTTGAAGCTGCTCCCCAACTTTCTGCACCAGTCGAGAGAGGACGACACCTCCGAGTGCGACGTGCTCTGTGCAGAGAGTGAGGGGTGGCAGGGACAGCTGTGGGCAGGGGGCTTATCTGAGCACAGGGCTCTGAGTGGGACAAAGAAACCTTACAGGTATAGGCCTGATGGTAACAGAAAGGTTTAGAAGATTTGTTTAAAAACAAATCTATAAAGAAATTAAAGAAAGAATTAAAGCAAAAAAATCATTTGTTATACTTTCCGCCTTTATTCGTTGTGGTGTTTTAGTACACTAGACTTGGGCATGATCATTTGTTCTTAAAAAGGGAAGTGATTTTCAGAAGTGGGTGGGCTGCAGTCCCAGAGTCCTGCACAGCTGGTGCCATTCCAGGTGCCGTGGTCCCCTGTCCCCAGCCTCCCTCTGCAGCTCTGAGGGGCTCTGCTCTCCCGCAGGTCCCTGCGAGAGCTCTCAGGCCCACGCAGGTCACTCAGAGACACTGGGACATCTCCAAGTCCCTCTGGGTGCTGCTGCTCGGACACTTGAGCTCTGCCTGCAGAGATGAAGGGCTGTTTTGAATGTTTTCCAGTGATGAAAGAGTGGAAATCTTCAGGAACTTGCTGAATCTGCTGTGAAGAACTATTTATCTGCCCTTGCCTTTTAGTGTCCACTTCTCTCTCCATTGGACTCTAGAGGAAATCTCTGTGATTGCCCCCGTATTTTCTATGTCTTGAATACACTAACCATTTGTGCAGCCCCTCTGGGCAGCCCCTCTTCCAGCACAGCACTCGCCCCCACTCCAGGCATGTTCTGCCCCTGGAGGTCTCCTGTGCTCCATGGTGGCTCCATAGCCCCTTCCAGGAGGATGGGCATCTGTCCCAGCTCTGTAATGAGTGGGACTGTCCTCAGCGGATCCCTCCTGAGCACTCACCCTCTCCAGGGGCCTGGGCACCAACAAGCGGCAGCTGAATCCAGTCCTCTTTCCCTAACTCAGGAACATGGCTGCACAGCCCTCTGGTGTATCAGCCAAGCCTCCCGCATTTGTATCATCACAAAATTTGCTGGGAGTGCACTCTGTTCCTTCTTGCAGGTTACTGATGGAGAAGTTGAATAGGATTGGACCCAATACTACTCCCTGGGGGACACAGCTGGCTCCAGGCCCCCAATAGACTCTGTACAAATGTCTGGGCACAAGCAGGAAAACCTGAGAGGACCTTGAGTCTTTTCCTAGCAACTACTAAAGAAAGGCAGAGTTTCCTCACAGCTCCTGCACATGCAGATGTGCTAAAAATCCCAGGCATGTATCATGGTCTTGCAGGCCTACTTCAGTGTCACTGAATCAAGTGTCCAAAATAAATTACAGTCACAGTTTACATTGTTAACATCTCCACATATCTCAGCTTCCTAGTGAGTGTGGCTCTAACACTAGTGAGCATCTAGTGCTATTTCAGATGGCCAAGGAAGATGCCCACCGGGCCCTGACCAGGCATTCTAGAAAGATGTGAGTATCACAGTTGCTCTATCAGAGCAATAGACACTAGCCCATGCCTGGGACAACCCTGTCTCTTCAGATGTCACCTGGTGTCACCAGGCAATTGCCTCCCACCCGAACTGCCACGGGAAGGCTGCCTCTAGACTTTCCATCAATTCACTCATGTTCAGTTTTGTGTGTTGGAGCTTTGCATGGAGCCATGGAAACCTGTTGTGTGGAAACCTGTTGTGACCCTTGGTTGCCATTTCTGTCATATTAGAGAGATTTGAGATTACACTCTATCCATAGGCACGAGAGCTGAGATCTCCTAAAAAACACTGGACCCCTGGTCTCAGCCCACCTGCCCTTGTCCCGCCATGACTCTGTACCCCAGAGGTCCCTTGGTGTCAGTGCTGGAAAAGACGCTGCAGAGGGAAACTCTCCTCCCTGCACTGGGCACATCCAAGGGAGCTCAAAGAAGCGGCTCAGAGAATCCCCCCTCTCTGCTAGTGAAGGGGGAAGCCTGGCTTCCTGCTTTAGCATGGTCTATGTTTAAGTGCTAAATGAGAGATTCCTGTGCAGTCGTGACAAAAACTAGGTATCTTTATTTTAGTATTTATTAGTTTAAGATGGATGTAAAAGAGAGAATTTAAAAAGGAAATGCATAAAATACAGCCTTGATGCCAGATATCCTGGTGAGTGAATGAAATAGTTGTTATCATTGACCTTGTACCCACTGGATGAGTTTCTTCAGTGCCTCCTTGAGCTCCTTGTTCCTCATGCTGTAGATGAGGGGGTTCAGGGCTGGAGGCACCACAGAGTACAGAATGGACACAACCATATCTAGAAGTGGGGAGGAGATGGAGGGGGGCTTCAGGTAGGCAAATGCTGCCGTACCAATTAACAAGGAGACCACGGCCAGGTGCGGGAGGCACATGGAAAAGGCTTTGTGCCGGCCCTGCTTGGAGGGGATTGTCAGCACAGCTCTGAAGATCTGCACATAGGACACCACAATGAAAACGAAACAGCCAAAGACTAAACAGGCACTAACAATAAGAAGCCCAACTTCCCTGAGGTAGGAGTGCGAGCAGGAGAGGTTGAGGATCTGGGGGATTTCACAGAAGAACTGCTCCACCACATTGCCTTGGCAGAGTGGTAGGGAAAATGTGTTCCCAGTGTGCAGGAGAGCATTGAGAAAACCACTGGCCCAGGCAGCTGCTGCCATTTTGACACAAGCTCTGCTGTCCATGAGGGTCCCATAGTGCAGGGGTCTGCAGATGGCAACGTAGCGGTCATAGGCCATGACTGTGAGGAGAGAAAACTCCCCTCCAAAGAAGAAGAGAAAGAACAATACCTGGGCTGCACATCCCAAATAGGAAATTGCCCTGGTGTTCCACAGGGAATTGGCCATGGATTTGGGGACAGTGGTGGAGATGGAGCCCAGGTCGAGGAGGGAGAGGTTGAGGAGGAAGAAGTACATGGGGGTGTGGAGGCGGTGGTCGCAGGCTACGGCTGTGATGATGAGGCCGTTGGCCAGGAGGGCAGCCAGGTAGATGGCCAAGAAGAGCGAGAAGTGCAAGAGCTGCAGCTCCCGCGTGTCTGAGAACGGCAGGAGGAGGAACTCGTTGAGGGAGCTGCTGTTGGACATCTGTTCTATTGGGCTGAGGAAAACTGTAGGGAAGAAAAAGCAATAATAGCTTAGAAGAATTTTCTCTGAAATAAACTTTCCATTTTTCATAGAAATGCTTCTCGATCCCGTCCCAGCTCTCAGTAATTCCTTCTTCTCCCTATCACCTTCAGTCAGCTCCTCAGTCTCTGCTCCACCTGAGTGTTCTGGCAGGAGCCGGAGCCTGAGTTACTCTACGCCAATGTGTATAAAGGACTGGTTGTTGATATCTCTCCTTTTTGGAGCTGATGTCACAGGACATCCACCTTTAATATAAAGGGTCGTTTCATATTCCCACACACACTTTCAAGGTGTTCGGGTTCAGCAGGGGGTTTTAGCATTTTGTTTAAGAGTTACTTATTTTGGAGGATTTAGATTCTGCCACCATATCTCATCAGGTTCTTTGCATGTCTTTATTGGCATGCAAATAAAGACAGATGTCTCTATTTCTGAAAAGGTTAACATTAAGCAGACTGGAGATGGAAATGGGCTCTCTTCTGCTTAGGGAACAGTGTGGAGTGCTGCTGAGTCCATCTGCCTTGTTCCAGCAGACAAACCTGGACTCTGTTGAGATCATAGAAGGCTGGTTTCAAAGCACTCATTTAACTCTGCTCTCCCTCTAAGTTCAAGGTGGATACGTGATGGAGAGAACAGGACACTGCTAGTGACATGGCAAAGGCTCTGTGCACCGAGTCCGCCTATGGAGAGCAGCTCACAACCCCAGCGGGACAACAGAGACAGACACATATCCTGACAGTCACAGGATCTCCTAAAGGGAGAGTCAACCCCTTTGCAGCCCCTCCAATGACGCTGCCCAGCACCCTGGGCACATTGCCCCTCTTCAGACACCTCCATGGCAGGACCTCAGGGTGAGTATCTGAATTTGTAGCTGAAGCCCCAGCTGACTGCCAGGACAAGAGCAGAAAGGAGAGGCAGGGAAACGAGGAGAAACACTGTGACTGCTGCCAAGGGAGGACAGAGAGACAGAGCAGCACCGTCCCCAGGTTGCACCTCCCAGACAGTGTGGACTCCCAGGGCAGTGGTTCTCAGCCCCTGTGCCTTGCAATGGGAAATGGGCACATGGCAGGAGAGAGGCAGCTCTGCTGTTCTGGAAATCTGACTGCAGAGGAGGTCAGAAATGCCCTGGAGCCCTTCCCCTTGAGAGCAGAGTGAGACTAAGCACAATGAGAAGGAGGAGAGCTGCAAAGGGGATATTGTTGCTGCCCACAGGTGAAAAGGCAGTTGAAGGAATATTGTGGGGTCCTCGCAGACCTATTGATCCCTCAGAGCAGCACTGCAGAACTCTTCTTCAGGCATCTAAACCTAAAATGTCCCATTCATTTGCTGCCTTGTCAAAGATACCAAACAAAATCCTAGCCTCTGGATATTGCCTTCCCTTTCATAGCAGCTTCCCAAGAGTGTCCTCTTGAAAAGCCCCTTCCAGATATGTTGTGTGGGTGAGGCTGAGCTGTGAGCAGCCCTGACCCCACACAGCAGCCTCTCAGCAGGAGAATGAACCTGCGTGGGGGGGGATCTCTCCTCCCACCCAGAGCTTCTCCCTGCAGCGCCCTGGCAGGCTGAGTGCTGATCCTCACAGAATCACTGCCCCGGGCACACAGCACCCTGGGGCGCATGGACACTGCTCTGAAGAACAGTGCTCTGAAGAACCTGTGTGCCCACATTGCCTTCACTGTCTTGCACCAGCTCCAGAAGAAGCAGCCGTGATGCCCTGACCTTGTGATGCTGGGACAGGGAATTTCTGTTCTGAAGCATCTCCTCGTATGCAAAGTAGAAGCAGGGAGAACAATCCTCAAAAAAGAAAGTCATCAGCTGGAGGGGTGCTGCAGACCCCTCCAGAAACCTCAGTAGCATTACCCTGCAGCCGGCGACTTACCGTGTCACAGATTGCTCCCACCATGAGCTCTCCTCTGTCCTCCCACTCCACGCTGCCTTTCACCTCTCTGTCCTCTCTCCTCTCCTGTCCACAGCAGCAGGCAGTGCCCGCAGCCCTGCTGCTCTTGGCACAGGAGCTGCTCCTGCACTCGGCTGTCTCTGGGCAGTGCTGACAGGTTGCCATGAGCTGCAGCCCGCTGAATCCGTGAATTACTTTGTCCCTTGGGATTCCTCCCTCTGGGATATGTTCCATCAAGTAGAGTAACCTGTTTTCCTTCTCTAAAGAGTACAGGGATACAGATTCCAACATTGCAATTTATTTCATCAGATAATGATTATCTACCAAAGTTAGAAATGTCCCACGGGAAGTCCTGATTCACATCTCTAAACTAGGCAGGACACCCAGACAGGGATAAGAAGGGAGCTTGTTGATACATGGTGCATATATGATTCAGATGACTTATTCAGATGGCTTATTGGGGCTCCACATGTCTGTTCAGAAGCACCAGATTTGGAGAGGGATTCAGCTAACTCATGAACTCCACAAATACATGGCAGGTGGGATTCCCCCTTACCAGGCTAAGCATGCACATGGTCTGCTTGCAAGCTCCTGGCCTAAAGGTCCTAATGGAATCACTGGAGATAGAGCTTCAGTGGGAGGCCAGGTCAGGAATTTCCTTGGTCATCTCTAATGACCCTGGATGCCTTCTATCCTGCTAGAACACCACTCACAATAAAGCTGAGGGACAGGCAGATCCCTACAGCTCAAAACGCTGATCTATTCCAGTGAAGACCATTTATAGAATCACAGAATGGTTGAGGTTGGAAGGACCTTCGCAGATGGTCTAGTGCAATCCCCTTGATAAAGCAGTGTCACCTACAGCAGGATGCACAGGATCCCGTCCAGGTAGGTCTGGAATATCTGCAGAGAAGGTGACTCCACAACCTCTCTGGGCACCCAGTGCTCTGTCACCTTCACAGTCAAGATGCTTTTCCTTAAATTGAGGCAGAACTTCCTGTGCTTCAATTTGTGTCTGTTGCCTCTTGTACCATCACTAGTCACCACTGAAAAGAGTCTGGGCCATCCTCTTCTGCTCTTGGCATCCTCCCTTCAGGTATTTGCACACCCTAATAAGATCCCCTCTCAGCCTTCTCTTCCCCAGGCTAAAACAGGCTCCCTTCTCTTACCTTCTCCCCAGAGGAGGGATGCTCCAGCTCCCTGATCAACTTTGTAGATCAATGCTGGGCTCTCTCCAGTAGCTTCATGTGCTTATTGTAGTGGGGAGCCCAGCACTGGACACAGGACTCGAGGGGTGGCCTCCCTAGGACTTAGTAGAGAGGCAGGATCACCTCCCTTGTCCTCCTGGCAACAGTCTTCCTACTACAGCCCAGAAGACCACTGGCCTTCTTGGCAGCAAGGGGACATTGCTGGCTCATAAGCAAGCTTCAAGGGGGCTTGACTGAGAGAAGGCACCTTTCTCTGGTTGCAAGGGACGTTTGGAGATCACCTAGTCAGGTGATGGTCAAGTCAATGTTTGTAAGCACCTGGGAGGCCAGCAGCAGGCACATGGCACTGCTCCTGCTTGGTAGGGGGGTCACATTGTCTGTGCTCCTGACTGGACAGCACCAGGCATTAGCAGGTCCATCCATGTCTGTGAGGGTGACCGTGAGCTCTGCTCTTTGCTGAGTCCCTGGCAGGCCAGCAAGAGGCACCTGGCTGGGCAGTTCCTTGGGAGGTCCCTGCTGGCAGAGCAGCTGCGAGGCCAGCGCTGGCCCATGGCTGGGGACGGGCTCTGAGGCCGCTCCTGTCCCAGCAGCAGCGCGGCCGGCAGCGGGGTCTGGTGCAGACACGCGGGGAGGTCCCTTGTGTGCGCGGAGCTGCCGGGGCAGCAGCAGGCGCTGCCTGTGAGGCCAGGGGTGTCTCAGCAGCGGGCAGGGACACGGAGGCCATTGCGGGGACGCTGCCGGGAGGCCCCTGCTCTCTGCAGGGCTGGCTCTGTGCTGACGCGTGGGCGTCGGCTGGTGACGTCACTGCTGCCGCAGCCCCTGATAGGCCAGGCCGCGCAGCTGGTTGTGACGTCAGCAGCCCCTTCCTGGCCGGGGCGGCTCTGCCGAGGAACCTGGTGTCCCTGCAGCCCGCGGCGGCAGCAGCCCATGCTGGGCTGTGCGCGAGCGAGGTCCCCCTGCCCGAGGAGCTGCTGGGCCAGCAGGAGGCTCACGGCGGGTGCTGGCGCTGAGGTCGCTGCTGCCAGAGCAGTGAGGGGCCAGCAGCAGCGGCGGGGACGAGAGGGTTTGCTGAGGGTGCCCCGTGGAGGGGCTGACACCTGCGGAGCTCTGCAGCCCTGGAGAAAGGCAGCTCCTTAATCAAGAGGAGGGAGATGGAGAATTTAGCACCAGGAATTTGTGCCGCTGTGAGCATGATCTTCTCCGTCGAACAGAGTAGATGGAGTAGAGACTTGCAGCGAGCTACCAGTGGACCATTGAGTCCAGCAAGACCTTTTAGGCTGCTAAATGAAGCCAGTGCCCAAGTAAGCATGGTGTAACAAGAGCAGTGGCATTAGTAATTTATGATTCCCAGGCTGTTTGTGCTGCAGTAATTCCCTTCCCTGTCTGATGGGTGAGTTAACGTAGACTCGGCTGAATTGCACTCTGAAGATGTGGTAAGGGAAACGATGGGCACTGTCCCCAGCAGCAAGTTCACAGAATCACAGAGTGGTTAACATTGGAAGGGACCTCTAGAGATCATCTAGTCCAACCCCCTGCTCAAGCAGGGACACCTAGAGCATGTGACACAGGGTGGCACCCAGGTGAGTTTTGAAGATCTCCAGAGAAGGAGACTCCACAACCTCTCTGAGCAGCCTGTTCCAGGGCTCTGGCACCCTCACAGTAAAGTTCTTCCTCACATGGAGATGAAACTTCCTGTGTTTCAACTTGCACCCATTACCCCTTGTCCTGTCACTGGCCACCACCAAGAAGAGTTTGGTCCCATTCGTCTCCCTACATTCACCCCTAAGGTACTTACTTCTACATGTTGATCAGATCTCCTCTCAGTCTTCTCTTCTCCAAACTAAACAGGCCCAGTTCGCTTAGTCTTTCCTCATATGATAGGTGCCAGGATCCCATTAGCCTTCCTGGCCATGAGGGCACATTGCTGACTCATGGTTAACTACTTGTTAACCAGGATTCCCAAATCCCTCTCTGCGGAGCTGCGTTCCAGCAGGTCAACCTCTAGTCTATACTGGTTTCTGGGGTTATTCCTCCCCAGGTGCAGGACCCTGCACTTGTCCTTGTAATATGATGCTGGGCAATATTTCTAAATGCCTCTGCCTTTGCCTCTGCCTTTTTTTCTCCTCTACATTGCCCTATTAGCCTGGAGCTAAGTAACGAGATCCCAGTTTACCCAAGGGGTATCTGCTGGTTTGAGTGTCCTGAGGTATCTGATACTTTTAGTGAGTTGTGGAATGGCCCATCCTTATGCTTTGCAGGTCTGTCCTTAAAGATCTGCTGACTTTCCTGAGCTCTGATGTCCTGGAGAGCTGCCTCCCCTGGGATCCCCCACCAGGCCCGTGAACAGGCCAGGAAGTCGGCTCTTTGGAAGCCCAGTCTCTATTCTGCTACTGTCCTTCTGCACTCCCCTCAGCATTAGGCACTCCAGATTCTCATGGTCACAGTAGGCAAGGCAGACACTGACTATCCCATCTCTGATTAGTTTGTCCTTGTTTGAAATGTCCAGATACCAGAAAGCATTGTCCTCATCAGCTCATCTGGCAGCTGTGCAAAAAAGTTCTCCTTGATGTGCTCCAGAAGTCTCCCAGACTGCTTGCACCCTGCAGTTTGCCTTTCCAGGTCATGATAGGGGGATTAAAGTCTGCCCAACAAGAACCAGGGCCAGTGATCCACAGACTTTTTTTATACTGCTGAGAAATAGGAGAGCTCCCTCCTGAGATGCTCACCCACAAGCTCTCACTTCAAACCATGCCTCTTCCAATGAGGAGCTCCACACATCCAATCTGCTCCTTCACACAAAAGGCATCCTCCCTCATCTTCCACTGATCACCATTCCAATGATATTTCAGGCCTGTGACAGCTTGCACATCTTCATGTGCTCCTGCCTCTACTTCAGGCTGCCTACACTTGCATATATTTGGGCTACAGAGCTTCAGCTGTGGCACAGAGAACAGAATGGTCACAGAGAAACCTGTTACCAAGAGGCAAAGACACTGTGTGTGCAATTGCCCAGTTTAGAGCAGAGCCATGCCATCATATATAGCAGGAACAATGCAATGGTGGAAGCAGCTTCCCACTAAGAAAGTGAATCCAGCAGTGTCAGAGGCCAGGAAGACACAGAGCTGGGACACTGAAAAACAGCAGGAAAGGGGGTTGTGCCTGAGGTGACTCTGTGGCTATACTGGACCTATGACAGACTTCTTGCACAAATCTCCAGGAAGGACAAGGTGCCCCTGAAGATGTCCATGGACCTTGACAGCCTGTGATCCAGACACGCTGAGGTCCTCATTAACCCAATCCCTGTTCATATAATATGATGGAGAAGTTGAGGAGAGGAGAGCAAGAACGGGTTGAGAGTGCAAAGAACCTCAAGATACCTTGGTGTGATGTGCCTCTCATTTATGCAGCACACATGAATGTAGACAGGATAGACTTTCCCTACAGACAGTGCTGGATTTCATTCGTCTGGGTTCGGAATGGAACCCTAGGATTCTCTGGAGCAATTGCCCAGCAAGCACTCCCTGTTGGCAGGGATAGTTTCCCTGTAGGTCCAATCTGCTAGAGACATATGGTTGAGCTGGACAACCCAGGCACCTGACAAGGCTCTTCCAGCACTTTTCAACGCCATCAAATCAAGTGTCTGCACTGAATTACAAGAGCTGCTGGTTAATACTGGAATCTTCCTATGCCTCAGCCGGAGTGAGTGGGGCTCTAGTTGTGTTTGGCACCAGGAGGTCATTTCAGATAGCCAAGACAATTCCCCACCTGATCCTCACCTCATCCTCTAGGATGATGCAGGTCCCCCAGTTCCTGCATGAGAGCAAGCAGACACGGACACCACATGTGTCTGTGGGGCATCTGCTTTGGACCACATCTGTCTCTCCAACTGTCGCCAGATATCTGTGTGTAAGCGATTGACTCTTCCATCTAAAATGATTACAGTGGGATCTTAGACAGAGCACACATGCACACCTCTGTGTTGTGCTCACTTTGTTTTTGGCAAGGGGAATCCCACCGATGGCATCTGTGGAATTTACAGGAATAATCTGAATATCACTTCAAACCTGGGCCTGGGGGTCTGAATTCTGTAATGCCCAGACTGATTAATCCTAATCAAAACCTGAACCACTCAGTGAGTTCACTTTTGTCCCATCTAGGCGTCCCTATCTGGTCGAAAGATGAAAATCATTCTTCCTGAGGGGGACATTCACAACTTTCATAGCTCCACATCCTCTGATGAAATAGATTGCAATGTTAGGACCTGTCTCCACTCACGAGAAAAGGAAAACAGATGATTATTTTAGTTTGCTTGAGGGAATATTCCCCAGGAGGAGGGAGCACAAGGGACAGAGAAATTGGTGAGTTCAGCTGTTCCTCTGCTCCTGAGCGGGGCCAGGCTCCTGGGACGGAGGCAGCTCGTGGCAGCCTGGCAGCACTGCCCAGAGACAGCCGAGTGCAGGAGCAGCTCCTGTGCCAAGAGCAGCAGGGCTGCGGGCACTGCCTGCTGCTGCGGACAGCAGAGGAGAGAAGGCAGCGAGAGGGGAACGGCAGTGTGGAGCGGGAGCAGAGCTCATTGTGGGGGAAATCTTCACAGCCCTTGAAACAGTGAGTCTCTGTCTGCAGGGCAATGCTGCTGAGGTTCCTGGAGGGGGTGTCTGCATCCCAGCCAAAACATGGCTCATAGGATTTTTAATGGTCTCTCTCCTGGAGTAAGCAGGACATAGCAGGAGGAGGAGATGCTTCAGAGCAGGGATTCCCTGACACATGGTCAGAGGATCAGGGTATGCTTCTCTTGGCTATGCCCCTTGAACACAGGGCTGTAGTGCTGTGAAGGCAGGGAGTGCACCAAGGTCTGCCTGGGGCTGTGATTCAGAGCAGTGTCCCTGTACCTCATGGTGCTGTTTGCCCAGGGCAGTGACTCTGCACCTGTGAGGGTCAGCACACAGCCTCTCCAGGGAGCTCCCTGTGCTGCTGTGGGGAGAAGCTTTGGGTGGGAAGAGAGATCCCTGGCAGGGCAGGTTCTTTCTGCCTTTGAGAGGTGCTGCAGGGGTCAGGTTCTGCTCACAGCTCCAGCACATGCGCAGGACATGTCTGAGGGGTCCTTTCAAGAGGAAAAGCAAGAGAAGAGCTGCTTGAAGGAGAAGGAGCTTTCCTTCAGGTCTCTGCACTTTCTCTTGCCTCATTTTGACAGGGAGAATGAAGGAACAAGTTTTCTGTTTTGGCAATGAGCTGGGAGTCATAAACCTTCACTCTGAGAGATCAGTAGGTCTGTGAGAAATGTCAGTGAGCTGCTTCATCCCCACTTTAGTCTAAAAGCAGCATCAGCATCTTCTTTGCAGCATCCTAGGACTTTATGTGACCTGCTCCATTCCAACCTGCAAACACAGAGCTGGCCCTGGACATTGCCAGAGGTTTCTGTAGGGCAGAACTGAGCACCCAGAGGGTGACATGGGATCTTTGAGCAGTGACAGGGACAAGACACTGGGTCAGAGAAAGAGCTGCCAGCAGGGACAGCTCCAGGCAGCAGAGATGGGCAGGGAAGGAGAAGGAACTGCAGGGCATGGGACTCTGGTTGAACTCTGCAGCCAGAGCTGTGGCAGAGGAGAGGGGCATCTCTTTGGTGCCTCCCCACCAAGGGGCTGAGAGGGGCAGTGCTGCAATGTCCCCCTCTGCAAGGTGCCATACCCTGCAGGTAAAGTGAAGGTTTTCCAGAATGCCTCTCTGTCCCTCTCCTTGCCTCCCTTGGCAACAGGGTCATGGTGTTGCTCCTTAATCCTTCTCCTGTCCATGCTGCTCCTGTTCTTGCTCTCTGCTTCCTGTGGCTGGGAGGATTCAGCTGCAGTTCAGGCACCAAAGCTATAAGTAGTGGAAAAGAAAGATTTCCAGGGGTCTCCACAGCCCCATTCTGTCCTGTGGAGCTCCAGGAAATGCAGTACAGGGAAATGAGTTGACTGTCCCTTAAGGAAAGTCCGTCTTAAATCCTGACAATCATTTGGCTGTTACCCTGTGGTGTCCTGCAGGCTGTCCCTACCCTCCAGAAAGCCTCTGCTGTCTCATGGCATATCTGTGGTATCTCAGAGACCCATGGGGAACCTATAGAAATATTGATAGTATGGAAGTGATGGTGGGAGGCTGTAAATGGGCAGCAGAAAAGGGTCGTATGTGTTGTTTGCTAGAAGGGGAGTGTGGAGACCTCCCTCAGGTGCATGCAGAAAGGGTGAGAAGGTCAGAGATGGGCACTCTGAAACCAGACTCTGCTCTCAGCAGGGGCTGCCCTCTTTTCAGAGTAACATTTTCTTATTAGAAAAGGCGTGAGCCTCAGAGATCTGGGAATGAGACAAAAAGATAAGAAAACTTCATTAATTTCTTTATTTTCCTTTTAAGAGTGTCTCCTAACTTGTCTCTGTCTGTTTTTTCCCTTGGTGAGTTCCCCATATGTATGGGGAGGAAAGGTCCAACAGCAGCTCCCTCAACGAGTTCCTGCTCATGCTGTTCTCAGACACGCGGGAGCTGCAGCTCTTGCACTTCTCGCTCTTCCTGGCCATCTACCTGGCTGCCCTCCTGGCCAACGGCCTCATCATCACAGCCGTAGCCTGCGACCACCACCTCCACACCCCCATGTACTTCTTCCTCCTCAGCCTCTCCCTCCTCGACCTTGACTGCATCTCCACGACTGTTCCCAAATCCATGGCCAATTCCTTCTGGGACACCAGGGTGATTTCCTACTGGGGATGTGCTGGGCAGCTCTTAACTTTTACCTTTTTCATTTCAGCAGAGTTTTCTCTCCTCACAGTCATGGCCTATGACCGCTATGTTGCCATCTGCAGACCCCTGTACTATGGAATCCCCATGGACAGCAGGGCTTGTGTCAAAATGACAGCTGCTGTCTTAACATCTAATTTTCTCTATGCTCTCCTGCACACTGGGAACACATTTTCCCTACTCCTCTGCCAAGGCAATGAGGTGGAGCAGTTCTTCTGTGAGATCCCCCAGATCCTCAAGCTCTCCTGCTCAAATTCCTACCTCAGGGAAGTTGGGCTTCTGGTGGTCAGCATCTCTTTATCCTTTGGGTGTTTCACTTTCATTGTGGTGTCCTACGTGCAGATCTTCAGAGCTGTGCTGAGGATTCCCTCCGAGCAGGGCCGGCACAAAGCCTTTTCCATGTGCCTCCCGCACCTGGCCGTGGTCTCCCTGTTTGTCAGCACAGGTGCATTTGCCTACCTGAAGCCTCCCTCCATCTCCTCCCCAGCTCTGGATTTGGTGCTGGCTGTTCTGTATGCGGTGGTGCCTCCAGCACTGAACCCCCTCATCTACAGCATGAGGAACAAGGAGCTCAAGGATGCCATTAGGAAAGTGATTTCATGGACATTTTTCAGCAGTGGTAATTTTTCCACATCTCTCCCCAAATGACTCTTTCTGTATCCCGTAACTGGATTGAGCATTGTTTCTTCATCTTATTTTTATTATGACTTTTACTAGTGATAATAATTGTTATCGTGTTCCTATACAACTACTTGTATTCATTCCTCTTTTTACGGTGTCTGCTCTGTCTCACCTGATGCCCTAAATTGTGTCGAATGCTGGACAAGGACTGGCTCCATAACAGTATCTCTGTAATTTCTATTAGTACAGTGCGTGAAAGCTGGGCTTTTCCCCTAAAGCTGGTGTCAAGAATAGGCCCAAGGACTTGCACCCCTCAAGGGCCTGCTGCACAGGATTCTCCGTGGGTTCAGCAACACAGAGCTCAGAATCATGTAATGATCTTTCAGAGACCAAGGGCTCGTTTGGGAATTCACCTATCAGAGTCCAAGGATAGTGGAGACGCTGAATGGTCATGGATTTACACATGCACAGCTCTCCTACGTATTAAGGCACAGTGTCAGACGGCTGTTCTCATGGAGGGGAAGCTGGAGGTGTCAGGAGAGCACAGAGATCCTCCTGGGACAGCATATGCCGGGATGGACTGTGAGGAGAGCCTCATAAAGGGAGAGGTCCTCAAAGATGGAGTTTCTTAGAGGAAAAGCACTGGGTATTCACAGGCAAAAGAGGACTCTGCAGTCTCAGGAGAGGCAGTGAGGACTCAACTGTCAGGAAGAAGGGAGAACGGAGAGCCCTCTGGGTCACCATCTATCAAATACCAGGGGCAGGATGTATAGGCACAAGTGGACACAACGAGCACCCTTGGAAACGCTCTGCAGTCCAGGTGCCCTGGACTGTGCAGTCATCTGCAGTCCCCTGGAGGGATTAGAGGTTGTGATACCCATTTGGTTGGGTCTGACTCCAACCCATAGCCACAGGGGCAGTGAAATGTCACCCTTAGCCACTTTATTCCCCCCTCTCCCCCTTCCACATCCTTCCCAGCTCTGGATCTCTCTGTACTGGCCATTCTGTACTCAGTGGTGCCTCCAGTACTGAACCCCCTTGTCTACAGCATGAGGAACAAGGAGGCACTGAGGAAACTTCCTCAATGGGTACAATGTCAGTGCCAAAACTGTCCTGTGTGCAGTCACTTGTCATTCCCATGTACTTGGTATGAAACATGTGCTTTTCACTTATTTCTTTATGAATTTTTACTCTTACATTCCTGAATAAAATAATAATAAATAATTATTTAAAATACAATACAGCAGGAACAAAAGGCTGACTAGGGAAAATACGGGCCTGTTGCTATATGGGTCAAGAGCCCTGGTGAGAGAGGACACAGAAAAGGCCACCTTTGCTGCAGGCTTTAGTGCTAAGAGTGACCCTCAGGAATCCTAGGCCCTGGAGACCATGGGGAAATGGAGAAAGGAAGACTTTCCCTTGCTGGAGGAGGATCTGAGTAGGGCTCACTTCAGCAAACTGGACACCCACAAAACCATGGGCTCTGAGGGGACTCTCTTGCACTGTTCAGTGCCCACATCTGACAGAGCTCCATGAACTGCAAGAAATCGAGTCCCTCCAGTTACACTGCTTGTACCTCTGGCCCTTGGCAAGCGACCTTCACACATCAAAGACCCTCTGAGCACCGCCTGATAGATGCAAAAAGGGGCTCATATTGGAATGCTGCATTTAGGGCACTGCATCTTGCACTGCTTTCATGCCTCCTGATGGTTAGCTTGCTTCCCTTTACCCCTTCTCTGTTTGTCACACTGCACCATTGCATGTGTCATGATCACATCTCAAAGCGCACAAGTGGCAATTTCTCCTCTGGTGTTATTCCTGTGTTTCACACCTCACACAACTTCACCTGCCACCTGCATGGTCAAAGTGACAACTGGGAATAGAAGAAGCTGAGCGCAAGGAAGGACCTTGCTCTACCTTGCTTGGTCTTGTTACAGGCATTGCCTGGTTCAGGCTGGGCTGCTTTTTCTTGGAGAGCAGCAAGAGAAGAGGCATCTTTCCCCTTCTTTTAAAAGTCATCAGGCAATAATTTGCATCCTGCTTGTAACACACACTTGCTACTCAGGGCCATAAGGGGCTTGGGACATGCAAAGGGGCACGATGAGAAAGAAGAGCACCGGCACAGCTCAGCACTGTAATTAAGCTCTTTTTCCCCTTGGAGGGTGGTCGGGAGGTTAGCGGGTGGTGTCACAGTCACCCATGGGATGGAAAGCCATGCTGTCACACACAGCATGTGGCCCTTCCTCTACAGTCCTGCACTCCTGCCTTTCACAGGATGGGGAGGTGTGTGCTGAGAGGGATTCTGGCTGAAAATGAGCCCCGGCAGGATGAAGAGCGTCACAGGGGAAGAGGACTGCTGCTTCCAGGGCTTGTCTGAACCTACAGCAGCTCGTGGATGTTACTAAAGCACAGCTGAGCCACGAGACACTGAACAAACTTGGCCTGCAATCAGAACAAAACCACAAGGACTGCTCCTGCTCTTTGTCCTCCTTGAGCCTGGCAAAAGAAAAGACAGTTTTACTTGCCACCAATGCCCACTGCATTTTAAGTGAACGGGCTCTAAGGCAGGACCCGAGGTGACAAGATCCACACCTCCAGGCCATGTGCTGACTACTATGTAGAGCCCAGGAATCAGGTTTGGACAAAAGAAAGGACAGAAAGCATGGAGCTCTGGAGAGTTGTCTTCCTTTGTTCTTTACACCACAGGTTGTAGGGAGGAGGAATCTGTTAACACGAGTAAGAAGCATTGCATGAAAACCAGGACACCCATTTACCAAAAGAAGAGTCCACTAACACTTGCCTGCTCACTACCCTGGAGCAGGAAACTGCTGCCTGAGAGAACTCCAGGTGCAACTTGTGTCCTTGGTACCTCTTCAGAGCTGGCTGGAAACACTTGTGGCCCCCTCCAACTGGTCTTGATTTGAGGGTGACCAACTGCAGGAAGCAGCACCAGACCAGAAGGACAGCTGCCTTCAGAAACACTGTGGCCTGCAAGGCTGAAAATCAGAGGCCAACCTTGCATCCTGAGAGCTGCAATGGGCATCTGCAAAGAACATGGTGTTTTGCCAATTGACTAGGGCAGACGGGGCGACAGAAAAAAAAAGACACCACTGAAAAGAATGGTCTTATTTCACTCTTAATATTAAGGCAGTACAGAATGATACATTTAACAAAATAGGCTTATTACAAACTCTGGTTTAGCAACAGAGAAATTAGGCAAGGTAATGCACCTAACCATCACTATATGAGAAAGGGAATAGTGGTTAAAAGATACATCACCAATTGCCTAAATATGCCATCATATGTCATCATCATCCAGATCCGCAGTTGCTGGGGAGTCCCTGTTGTGGTGACAATTTGGAGAACCTTCCCAGCAACTGGGAGGTCTTATGTGGTGCATCCGCCCGTGAGGTCTCCAAAATCGCGGCAAGAGTGTCCATCTTTTATAGAGCCAAATCAGCAAATCATGATAACTTGCATTTTGTTTGTGAGCGGCAACATCTGATGTGGCATACTTTCCCTATCATGTGGGATGGGGACCTGGTCAGAGCCCAGGCCTCAGATGGGAGGGTTCCCTTCAAGGTCAAAAACAGCCGCACGAGAGCTTAAAAAATCTACAGTTTAATAAGCCTCCGTGCAAGCTGGCATTAGCAATTCTACAGGCGAGTGTTGTGCACTGCAAAGGCAGTGCCATTTTCATCTCTAAGTCAACCCCGACTCGGGCCTTTTGTTCAGGCCTTGGCACGTCAGTTCCTCACATTCCACTCTGTCGTGATACCCCAGGTTATATTCGTCCCCACATTGTGGGGCTGCCAAGAGATTTCCTTGGGAGTGGGAAGCAGCATGAAAAGAGGAAACAGGACCAAAATACAGCTTGGGAAGCTGAAACTGGGCAAGAGGATGAAGAAATATCACTTGAAGGGTAGAGCAGTGGTGCCGCAGGGCACCCACAGCGAGTCTGTCACCACCCATGGCTTTGTGTTTCAAGAAACACACACTGAGGATGGAAAAGCCATCAAGGAAGGAAAGGAAAATCTATTGTGAGAACTAGCTGGGGAAGCAGATTGGGTGTCCATAGTCTGCAGGGACACAGGAGCAGGTCTAGGATGACCCATGGTAGAGATGACCAAGGGCACTGCCAAGGCCGCAACAGAATGGAGGTCTTTATCCTCTTGACTATGGCTGTTGTGTTTGCCACCGAGGCCTATCAGGAATCATCAGGACTTCTTTGCCCCCTTTATCCTTCTGAGGACCCTGGGAGGTGTCATGTGTTTGTCCTGCACTCAGCATTGCACACCCTCACCCAAACACTGATGCCAGGGAGGACGTGGGCAACACATGGAGGAAAGGATCTCCCTTCCCTGGGTTTCTCTGCCTGTGCTTGGCCATTTTCCTTGACAAAACACATCAAGGGTGTACTTGGCATCAGAGCCACCTGAGTATTTTCTCTACCTAACTATTACCAATGATTATATTTTTTAGCTTTAATCAGCCCCTGGTGAGTTGTTGTAGCTAATGGCCTCAGTGGGATCCATTAATGCTCTACAAAACTTTAGGGTTTCCTTCTGACTTTGACTTCTTCCCTGATTTGTTCACTCTCCTTTCAATAGCTGCAATTCACGGACTTTGCTCCAAGTATTACATGAAGCTCACTGAAAAGCAAAAAGTCCTGATAAACCAGGACTCTCCTTGCAATGTCCTTCAAGTGTCCACGGCTAATTGGAGAGGTTTTGAGAGTGTAGCATGAAAGCTGAAGACAAAATTATATACAAGTATTTCATCTTTTTAAAGTTTTCTATTATTATTCTAAAGAATAGGTGACAGCACACCATCCAATACATAGCCATCCAGAGTGACTCCTAATGAAGGCAGCACATGTAGGAAAATCAATGTCCCACAGATCAGGCACTGTATGCACAATGCTCCTCCCCATCAACCCAGCTCTACCATTTCTCTCATCAGCCTCTTGGGAATTTAAATCACTCGTGTTGAAAGCTAGCCTTATTCCACCAAAGTCTGCATTGAATGTTATAGGTCACCTGCCCCAATTCTCACCTGCTTTACTTAGACAACTGGCTGCAAACAGGCACAGGGGGATCTTCTTTTAGTTACAAGGAAACAACAAAAAAAATAAAGCAGAGCACAGTTTCATGGAAAATAATGACACTGTTTGAATGTATGCTAAGTCCATACAATCTGTACATATATTAAGGACTCGGCTAATGGGGCAGACTGCAGAATGACAGAGCAAGCTTTAACCTCCCTAAAGGGCAAACCAGCCGCCTGGGTCTGAGTGAACAGAGTATCGGGAGGAGTCACAATGTGTCCGGATAGTGGCCTGAAGTGGATGTTAGAAATTGTCACTTTAAACAGGACATGTGGGAAAGACCCCCAGCACGCAGAGCTGGACTTACAGCATCACTGATGAACTGCCACAGACCTAATAAGCAACCCAAAGAAGTCTTTCCTTTGGCAGTGACTTGGAAAGCCACATCTCTGACAGGGTTCCACGGAGATGGGTGTTCTCTTCTGTCAGATGGTCCCCAGGACTATGCAGAGATGAGGAAGAACATAAAGGGAAGTTGCAGGGATGTTCCCCAACTTCATCATCTGCAGAGCAGGGAGCTGGTCATCCCACAAACTGCTGATAGAGTAAAATGAGATGGAGACTGATGAGTGAGGAGGGGACTGCTGAATCAACACCCGCAGCCTGGACCCCAGTTCTTGTTCCCAGTGATCCTGCTGCTCTCCACCAAGGCTCCCAGCTTCGGGAGCTCCTTCCCGAGGTGTCACACAGAAACTGTCACTGCAAAGACCCCTGTGGATCCCAGGCTGTGGCAGCAGCTGCTCAGGGCTGGAGGCTGCTGCAAGAGTCCTGCATGAGGGTCCCACCTTGCTTAGAGGACAATGTGGCAGCCAGGACCCCTGGGGCTTCCCCGAGCCCCAAGGCTCCCGTGGGGCAGCTCCAACCCTTGTGTGGGTGCTGGGGGCAGGAGGAGAGAATCCAGGGCAGGTTTCCCTGGCACTGGCTGCCCCTCTTCTCCCCCACGCCGGGGTGGGCAGTGCTGGCTGAGCCCAACACAGCAGCTCACACAGCCCCCCAGGCCCCCACACCAGCACCCCCAGCACCCGCAGCCCCGAGCTGGGCTCCCCTCCCTGCCCCGGCCCCGCACAGCCCCCAGCACAGCCAGGAGCCCCGCGGGGCCTCACAGCCAATGGCTGCGCTGGGCACGAGGAGGTCACTGCTGCCGCAGCCCCTGATAGGCCAGCTGCAGGGAGAGGGCGTGGCTGCTGCTTGGGAGGTCCCCGCTGCGGGCAGAGCTGATTGGGCAGCAGCAGGGCTGGCTCTGCCTGGTGACTGTGAGGTCACCGCTCCCGCAGCGCCTCATTGGGCAGCAGCCGGGCCCTGCGGGGCTCTGCGCTGCTGAGATCATCTCCGCGGAGCAGCTGCTGAGCCCGGGCTGGGCTCCTGGCGGGGAAGGGCTGGGGAGGCCATTGCTGCCCTGGAGGGCAGGGCCAGAGAGCTGGGCGGGACGGCGCTGTGACGTCATGTCTTTGTGAGTGCCTGATTGGCCGGCAGCAGGCAGGCAGGCGTGGGCGGTGGGTGGGGGGTCTCTGTGGTGAGAGGAGCTGAGAGGGCAGCAGTGGTTCCTGTGTGGGGAAGGGGGTTGAGGAAGCTGCTGTCTCTGAAGGCCACAGGCAGCATCAGGGATGTGGTGGGTTTGCACCTGTGAGGTCACCTCCATGTGAGCAGCTGGGTTTGGGGTTTGGGCTTTAGGGTTGTGATCAGTGGCGCAGAGCCTAGTTAGAGACTTGCAACTGTTGGTATCACGAGTCAGTCAAAACCTGTTCAGTTTATTAATGAGTGACCTGAAGGGACAGAGTGCAACCTCAGCAAGTTTTCTGAAGGTGGAAAAGTGGGAGGAATGGCTGATAGCCCAGAGGTCTGTGCAGGCTTTAGGAGGGACCTAAACAGCCTGGAGAGTTGTGTGTAGAGGAACCTCATGAAGTTCAACACAGGTCTTACATCTAGGGAGGAATAACCCCATGCACCTGGACAGGCTGGGGGTTGACCTGTTGGAGAGCAGCTCCGCAAAAAGGGACCTGGGAGTCATGGTTGGCACCACATTGAGCATGAGCCATCAGTGTGCCCTTGTGGCCACTGATACTGGTGGTTGAGGTCTGCCGGTACTCAGAGTGCCCCCACAATATTGCAATGGCAGGAGATGTCTTTGGGTGGCCACTAGCTCCAGGCTGTGGTGTTTCACTGCGGGTGCAGGAATCGCCCTCCACTGCCCCTTCCCTGGGCCTCCTGGGTCCCCCCTGCCTCTCTGGGGATTGCAGAGCCCTCCTTTCCCCATGTGCACCTGGGTTTAGTGCTCTACCTTCTGCTCCCTGCACTGTGAGTCATCCCTGTTTCGTTAAAGCTGCACTCAGTGCCCACTCCCAGGCAAACCCTGTGCCTGGAGATCCCCTGGGGGTTCTCTCATCAGCACAGTCACGTGTGGGGCAGCCTGGCACAGGCAATGCAGAGACCATTGCCTGTCTGCAGTGGTCACTGAGAGATGAACCCTAGATTGAGGCTAACAGATCACCCTGGAATGCTGAGGTCATCCCCTGGATCTCATGGAGTTCACAAGCAGAAGAGCAGGCCCATTTGTGGTTGCACACCCTTGAGCATATTTTTTGATTCCGGTTTCTAAAGAGAGGCCAGATTCAGGACCATCTTAGGGCAGATCCCCTTTTATTATGGAAATATTATTCTGGAATCCAGCTGTGGCTTAAGGGAGCCCAAGGACTGCTCCTGCCTGTTCTTCCAGGGTACAAGGGAAAAAAAAGCCTATCTCTTCCAGGTTATGAGAGTTCCTGGGCCATATCTGCAGGATAAAGGGTGGAAGTACAGCACGGAAATGAGGAGGCCAACTCTAAATAGAGAAAGTCCTGCTGCCCTCCTGGAATTTGTCTTCAGGAAAGATGAACCGCCATGGGAAGGCTGCCTCTAGACTTTCCTTCAATTCACTCATGTTTAGTTTTGTATGTTGGAGCTTTGCATGGAACCATGGAAACCTGTGGTGACACTTGGTTGCCATTTCTGTCATATTAGAGAGATTTGAGATCACACTCTAACCACAGCCACGAGAGCTGAGATGTCCTAAACAACACTGGACCCCTGGTCTCACCCCACCTGCCCTTGTCCCGCCGTGACTCTGTACCCCAGAGGTCCCTTGGTGTCAGTGCTGGAAAAGACACTGCAGAGGGAAACTCTCCTCCCTGCACTGGGCACATCCAAGGGAGCTCAAAGAAGCAGCTCAGAGAATCCCCCCTCTCTGCTTGTGAAGGGGGAAGCCTGGCTTCCTGCTTTATCATGGTCTGTGTTTAAGGGCTAAATGAGAGATTCCTGTGCAGATGTGACAAAAACTAGGTATCTTTATTTTATTTATTATTTTAAGGTGGATGTAAAAGAGAGAAGTAAAAAGGAAAGAAATGGATAAAATACAGCCTTGATGCCAGATATCCTGGTGAGTGAATGAAACAGTTGTTAACACTGATCTTGTACCCACTGGATGAGTTTCTTCAGTGCCTCCTTGAGCTCCTTGTTCCTCATGCTGTAGATGAGGGGGTTCACTGCTGGAGGCACCACGGAGTACAGAATGGACACAACCATATCTAGAAGTGGGGAGGAGATGGAGGGGGGCTTCAGGTGGGCAAACAATACAGTAATGACAAACAAGGAGACCACGGCCAGGTGCGGCAGGCACATGGAAAAGGCTTTGTGCTGGCCCTGCTCAGAGGGGATCCTCAGCACAGCTCTGAAGATCTGCACGTAGGAAACCACAATGAAAACGAAACACCCGAAGAATAAACAGGCGCTAACCACAATTATCCCAGCTTCCCTGAGGTAGGAATCTGAGCAGGCGAGCTTGAGGATCTGGGGGATCTCACAGAAGAACTGCTCCACCACATTGCCTTGGCAGAGGGGTAGGGAAAATGTGTTCCCAGTGTGCAGGAGAGCATAGAGAAAGCCACTGGCCCACACAGCTGCTGTCATTTTGAGACAAGCTCTGCTGCCCAGGAGGGTCCCATAGTGCAGGGGTCTGCAGATGGCAACGTAGCGGTCATAGGCCATGACGGTGAGGAGATAATACTCTGCTGATATGAAAAAAAGGAAGAAAAAGACCTGCCCAGCACATTCCAAGTATGAAATGACCCTGATGTTCCACAGAGAATTGTGCATGGATTTGGGGACAGTGGTGGAGATGGATCCAAGGTCGAGGAGGGAGAGGTTGAGGAGGAAGAAGTACATGGGGGTGTGGAGGCGGTGGTCGCAGGCTACGGCTGTGATGATGAGGCCGTTGACCAGGAGGGCAGCCAGGTAGATGGCCAGGAAGAGCGAGAAGTGCAAGAGCTGCAGCTCCCGTGTGTCTGCAAATGTCAGGAGGAGGAATTCTTTGAGGGAGCTGCTGTTGGACATTTGTTCCTTTGCAGCATAGGGGCAATATCTGAGGAAGAAAAGACATGGACAAGTTAGAGAAAACTTCTCTGAGCAAAGCTTTCTCATATCCTTGCCCAAACACACACTAATTGCCTCCCCCTCAGTTTTAGCAGGACCATCCTTGAGCTCTATGGCTTCAGCTCTTTGCCTCGATGCTGGGGGAGCAGAGCTGGCCTCTCCATCTGCCTTGGTCCCAATTACCCTGTGCTCTCACCTTGGAGCTGTAGGACACTTGCACTCATGTTACCCCCCAATTAAATGACCCCATGGAGAGCAGAGGATTCCTTTACATCATGTCCACCAGCACTCTTTTGGAGGGGATGTCAGGCAGGTTTCCGCCCTCCCCTTGGAGCCAGCAACACCTTGGGCTCCTGCCAGCTGCCCACATCCACCTCCCTGCAGCGATTCTGTGACCTCAGATTCCAGGAGGCTTCTCCCTGGGGCACCCAGACAGCACCTGCTGTAACGGGGGAGCTGAGCTCTTCTGGAGGGCAGCTTGCAGCCCAGACAGGCACCCAGGGAGATGGCAGGATGTCCTAAGGATGGGGTGTCCTGATGAGAGAGGTGGCTCAGTCCAAGCTCCTCCAACCGCACTGCCCTGAGCCCCACAGCATAGAGGGCACTTGGGCACCTCACAGTCCAGGACCCCTCTGCATGGCAGGACCCACAGGGCCAGTGTCTGACCTGCATCAGAAACCCCCTGCCCAGAGAGTCCAAGGGAAGGAGAAGGGCAGCGTGGGCAGGCGGGATCATGGAGTAACACCATGATAGCTGTGCCAAGGGAGGCAGGGCCTGGCAGGGACAGAGGGGCATTCAGATGTGTCTCCTCTCCTGGACATCTGGCTGCTCTGGGACAACTCCTGCCCTGGTTCCCATGGCCTGGAGTGCAGAGGGCTGTGCTGGTGGGAAGGGGCGCTGCAGGAGGCACTTTCCTCTCACCCTCTCACCATGATTCCATTGCCTGGAGCCGTCCCTGCAGGAGCTGCTTCTCTGTCCCCATGTCTCTGCCCTGTCCATGTTCATAGACCCCATCGCACCCGCTGGGTGCTCAGCTCTGCCCTGTAGACACCTGCCAGGGGCAGGACCCTGCCCAGGGCACCTCCGTGTTTGCAGGTGCAAAAGAGCAGGTGAGACAAACCTTTCTGAGGCCGGGGAGGGGATGTTGGCTGTGTCTGCAGGCTGAGGGGTGGACGAAGGCAGCCATGATCCCTCTGAATGTGTGGCTGGGAGTCCCTGCTCTAAAGCACAACCAGCTCCAAACAGGGGAAGCTGGGAGAGCCACCCTGACAAATCCAATCAGCTGCTGAAGGCGCCAGGTTCAGAAGATCCCTCCAGGAACCGCAGCAGTGTAGCCCTGCAGCCAGAGACTTACCGTGTCAAGGGCTGGGGAGGTTTCTGCCTGCAGTGAGCTCAGCCGTCCTCCCATTCCCAACTGTCTTTCACTTAGGAGCGACTCATCCCAGCCTGGTGCCTGCGGGCAGTGCCCTGAGTCTTGGTGCTCCTTTATGAGGAGCTGCTCCTGGGCAGAGCTGTCTCTCTGCAGCGCCTGCCAGGTTGCCATGGGCTCCCGCAGTCCCAGGAGCCAGGCCCAGCTCAGGAGCAGGGACCCAGCTGGAGATGGGACGTTTTCTGTCCCCTGTGCAGCCTCCAGGCATTTCTGGGGCTCCAGGGCTGACAGTTCCTGCAAGGCAGCAAGGTCATCCCTGGCAAAGGTCCACTGATGTAAAGAGAGAGAGTCTGTGGAACAAATCCAGCATGCAGCTGGCCTCATCACAGGATGGTTGTCTAGGAGAGTGGACATGTCCTGCTGTTGAAGCCTCTGCTTCCATCCCATAAGAACTCAGAACACTTGCACAGGGGCAAGAAGGGAGTTAACACCCTCATGCTTCAGGAGGTGATTTAGAGCAGTTCAGCAGTACAGCTAATGCCCATTGAAAACCTCCAGGAGCGCAGGAGGATTCAGATTGCTCTTGTGCACTCCACAAACTCAGAGGACGATTCCCTTTGTCCAGCTGCTGGGGTGCACAAAGCGGCTGCCTGTATGGGAGCTGGTTTTCTGAGCTCCCACTGCAGCCACTGGGAGAAGTGAATCAGCTGTGCACACACACTCACCCCTTTGGACTTTTTCCAAGGGGGAGGCAATCCACGTTGGACAGAGCTGGTCCAAGACAGGTGCAAATGTCCACTTGTTCTGACAGAGCAATGAGGAGATCCATGTCCATTGCAAAGAGCTTGCGTGATTCTGTGCAGACACTTGATTTCATGCAAGGAAAACAGGTCTACTCGGCCGTGTCAGATGCCTGAGGTGTCCAGCAAAATCGCCACATTCGTAGCATATTTAAGAGGGAACCAACAGGAAAATCGGGTCTTTCTAATTAGTTGGCAACCACCTAGGACACCTGGGTTTCATACATGCTCCCCCAAAGTTGAGTGCCACCACTGCCTTCAGGAAAAGTCCCCCTTGGAGACAGATAACAGCTCCCCTCCTCTGGTTAGCCATGCTACTACTAATGCAGCCCCACAGGCATCTGGCATTATTCACATGACCCTGCACCACTGCCTCATATGGCATCCCTCGTAGCACCAAGGCCCTTCCCCTCAGCCCTGTCCTCAGTTCCTCAAGTTTCTATCTGTCCTGACAGACAAGGTTATATTCTTCCCCACACTATGGTACTGCCAGGAGCTTTACTTGGTAGTGGGAGGCAGTATGAATAGCCAAAACAACCCAAAAAATCCCCAGTTTAGAGAATTTCAGACTGGACATAAGCATGAAGAAATGACACCTGAAGGCTGGTGCTGTGGTGCAACAGGACACCCAGGAGGAGTCAAGGATCATCCCATGGCTTTGGGAAGGAACAGCCAGTGGGGATGCAGAGACAACAGTGAAGGGAAGGAGATCCTGTGTGAGAGCAAAGTGGGGGAGCAGGGTGGGTGTCTACAGGCTGCATGGAAACAGCTGCAGGCATGAGACAGCACAGGACAGGCTCTGCTGGAGACAGACAAAGGCACTGTCAAGGCTCAAAGACACCAGAGCAGGTCAACATCTTCTTCGCTATGGCTGTTGTCTCTGCCACCAAGGCCTGTCAGGAGACACTGGGCCTCAGTGTCCCTCTTGCTGACACCCCGAAAGGTGTCAAATCATTGTCCTGCACTGAGCACTGCACACCCCCACACACACACTGTCCCCAAGAGGACCTGGAAAACATGTGGGAGAAAGGATCTCCTTTCCCAGAAGCTCAGTGGCCGAGCTTGGACATTTTGCCTGATAAAACACCTCAAGGGTTAATGTGGCATCAGAGCCACCTGCACGTTTCCTCTGCCTACCTGTTATCAGTGATGACAATTTTCTGCTCTAATCAGCCCCTGGAGACACTTTACTGCTAACAACTATCAGTGGGACCCATTAAAACTCAACAAAATGTTGGGGGTTGATCTTGACGTTGAATTCTCCTCTCACTAACTGAGGTTCATGGATTCAGCACCAAATACACCATGGAGCTTATTAAAATGCAAAAAGCTCTCACAAACCATGTCCCTCCCTGCCGTTTTCATCAAGTCTTGCATGACTAATTGGAGAGGTTTGGGGAGCATAACTGAAAGGTGGAGACATTAATAACATACAAGTATTTCTGATTTTAAAGACTTTTATTCTTACTATTAATATTCAGCTTTCCAAGTAATTGAGAGCAATATTCTGGAATTGGAATCAATCCAGAATGTCTCCCATTGAAGTCTGGACATCTAGAAGGACCGGTGTCCCAGAGCTCAAGCACTGTATGGACACTCTTCCTTCCCTCCCCAACCTGCCATTTCTCACATCAGCCACCTGGGACTTCCATCACTCTTGTTAGAAGCTTCTCTGTTCTGCTGAAATCAGCAACTGAAAGTTAGAGCTCATTTGTTGCAACTCCCAACTGCTTTCCTTAGAGAGTTCCTTAGAGAACTAGCTGCAAATGAACACAGGATTTTTCTTAATTGCAAAGAAACAGAAATAAAGCATGAAATAATTTCATAAATAATAATTGTGCTCTTCGAGTTTAGGCTAAGCCCAGCACGTCAACAATGAGGTTCCATTGCTACAAGGGACAGCCTTCCTGAAAGACAGAGCAACCTTTAAACCCCTGAAGTGCAAACCAGCAGCTGGGTCCTAGAGTGAACAAAGAGTAACAGAGGGAGTCACAATACTGCGGTTTTACAACGGCCTTTAAAGATGGTGTTAGAAACTGTCAGTTTAAGCAGGACATGTGGGAATGGGAGAGCCACACAGCTCCTGGGGGTCCTGGGTCATGATGTGGGCCATGCTGCTTTTGGAGATCCCAGACCTGCCTCAGCTTCTCTACAAAAGCAGGGAAAAGGCCCTGATGCAAGACCCTAGAGAAGAAGGATTTTCCTGGCTGCTCAGAGCAACCCAAAGAAGGGTTTGGGGATGTCAAAGGAAACCCAACCCACCAACACCAAAAGCACTGGACCCTCTTGGACCCTTAAGATGGGAGCAGGAGCGGGCAGGGGAAACATCCACGTTCCACACTTCCTCCATCAGGCCTCCAGCTCTGCAGCTTCTCATGGCTTCAGGGGAGCTCCCTAAACCAATACTTCCCATGACCCTAGTGCATCGAGCAGACTGAGCAGACACAGAGGAGACAGGAGAGAGAATGGGTAGAGACTCCCAGGTCCAGAAAGGGCCTTCCTGTGCCAAAGACAGGATGCTAGAGGCTGAATAGGCAACTGAAATAAAAGGAGGAAAGGCGTGCTTTGCTTTCAGTGTCTGGAATGCCACATATCTGAAAACTTCAAGAGGGATGCAGTCTCCCTTCTTCAAGATTTGCTCCAGGACTGTGCAAAAACTATGGAAAGAGGAATGTTGGTTGTTGGAAGCTTCAGCAGCAGGGGAGCTGGGAGATGGTCATCTCACCAACTTGTGAACAAGTCAAAATTCCGCTCCTGAGGCACGGCAGCGCCTTACAGGCTCCATACAGGAGACTTGACAGCAGTGATAGAGTGTGTGGGCCTGTCCTGAGACAGGCTCCAGGATCAAAAGTGTGGGAGATGCAGGGTGCCAGGGCTCTACAGATCCCAAAGGGAGGCAGGTGCCAAGAACTATACCCAGGGGAGAAACACTACTTGGAGGTGTAATGGAAAACCCCAAAGCATAAGTAAGGTGCAAAAGAGAAATAGCTTTCCTCACGGTTAGATGAAAGAAAGCTGGGCAAAATTCACAGGATTTGGAGAAACTTCCTCAGATTTTCTACCTGGCCTGACCCATGGTTTTGGAGCCTAGTAGGAACCAATGTCCCGTCTCAAGCCCTCTGGAGGGAAGACGTGTTAGGAATATGTTTGCTCTTTTCTGACATATCTCTATCTTATCACAGATCAAGAAACCTTCCTGAGGGCTTTTAAAAGCAAAGAACTTGTAGAGCCTTTCTCAGAAGAGTAGATTCCTTGAGGTTTCAGCAGGGGATCCTGCTGAAGGCAGGTCCCAGGAGGTAGGTCTTTGGGGCCTTTTCCAACGAACTTTGGGTTATCTCTGAGGAAGGAGATCTGAGAATCTCTTTGGATCCTGTGCCAGAGTTTGGTCATGCTCATAGACAAAAAGATTGGTTCTTAGTATCTAAGAAGCATTTCCCATTGTTCATTTCTTTTTCTCTCACCGTTGCCTAACATGCCATTTGTGTGACCCTCCAAGAAAATCCAACTGCTCTGTGCCCTCCACAAGGGAGATTTGCACAGCATGAAGATCCCCCTTGGACTTCTCTGGTCTACTCTGAACAAACCTTGCTCTCCCAGCATCTCCTATTCTGCCCCACAATCCAGCCCCTGACCATCTTCTTGTCCCTGTGCTGGACTCCCTCTCACTTGTTAGTGCCTGTGCAGAACTGGAGAGACCAAATGGGATCTGGTGTACAGGCATGGTCCCCACGGTGCCAAAAACAGAGGTAGAATGTGTCAGTGGCCCTCCTGGTTGTGTTCTCCCTAATACAAATCCAGGATTGCGGGCAAAATATGGCACGAGACCTGGAGAGGTTCTCAGGTATCCTCCTATCCTCAGAGATAATGTAAACTTCTCTGGAAAAGGCCTAAAGACAACACCTCTACTGGGAAGTGTCTTCAGCAGGGTGTTGGATCCCTACCTCCAGATGGCTCCCTAAAAGCAGGCTCAAGGAATCTGCTATTCTGAGGCTCTTTCCAAAGGGACCTGTGGATTTCAAACTGCCGCCTCCACCACTGACCAAGAACAGGTATCGCAGAGCCATCCATCCCCTGAGAAGCCTGATTCTTGTGAGGGGGCATCTCTCTGTCTGCAAGTGTCTGCATATCCACAAAGTGCAGAAATGGCTCTGACTGCTTTGTTTAGCTACCAGTTTGTATGAGGGATCACAATGGATTAGGGTCTGCGATGGGAAGATGTAATGAGGGTCCAGCTTCAACAGAAAGCCTTTAAAGGAGTGAGAAGATAACTTACTCCACCAGAGTGACTCAAATCTCAAAGACTCAGATAATCATCAAGACGATCAGAAACTGCAAGCCTGAACATTAGCTGACAGAAACCATGAAACTGTGAGAACCCCTGGGTCACACCAGGATGCTCCAAGGAGAGAACAGGGAAACCAACAGTCCTCCCTCTGCTCTCCCAGCAGGACCCTGGGTGGCAGGCTGGGCTCTGGAGCAGAGCACTGCAGCACGCCACTACCTGCACACCTAAACAGAGGGTCCTCAGCCTACACCTGCCTCTGCATCAAGGACACACTGGGATAAGCACCACACTTCTGGCACCATCCTTGATTTTCCCAGCACACAAGGCCCAGGTCCGGCCTCAGGCAAGCAGTGGCCATGCTCTGGAATTGCCTGGTGGGGAACACCAGCATCTCGCTTGGCTTTTTGAAGGGCAGGCAAATCAAGAGGCATGGACTCTTCCAGTCTCTTCCCGCACTCCAGAGACATCACAGCACCCCCATTAGCCCCCGAGGCTTCCCTGGCAGCAGCTTCCCTGCAAGTTATTGCCACTGTCTCTAATCCCTCCATCACTATGTCCACCAGTCTCCTGGCCACATCTTCCGTATCGATGGCATTGGTCCTGCACCTGGCAGAAGCTCTGTAAGGCTTTTCTGGAGCAGGCAGCTTCTTTTTCCCTGTAGACCCTGGTGTTTTACATGCAGGAGTCTCCAGGCCTCCATGTGCCTGGCTGGCTGCCCTGGCAGCGCGCGGTGGTTTGGGAGGCAGATGTGGCGCCTCCGCTCTTAGCCCAGCTCTGCTGGGCAGGGTCTCCCTGAGCCTCACAGGAGTCGTGTTGAGAAGGGCAGCGGTCAGGCAGGGCCTTTGCCGGCCTCACTGCTCAGCTCTGTACCTTTGCGATGGCCTGATCGGCATCTTCAAAGCCCTGGGGGTCAGACAGCAAAGGCCACCTGTCCTTTTGTGGGGACATGATGGAGAGGGTTGTGTTGCTACAAGCAACCCCTGAGACACAGGAAGTCCCAGCCCCATGTCATAGGGAAGCTCATGGTCGAGCACAGCGCAGCTACACGTGGTCCAAAGAGGATCTCTGACTCTCTGCACAGGGCTCCCAGGATCCATATGGGCCTTGGAGCATCCCAGTCATGCTTTGTGTTCGAGAAAATCCCCACAGCCAGCAAGAGCAGCCCCTGGCCAGAGAAGGTCACACCTGGCTGGCTTGAACACCCATGCTTGTGCTCCCCATGCAGCTCCCATCCCTGCTGCCAGCCTCCCCCTCCAGCTCCAGCACTCACCTTCCTTGTGCTCTTGCTCCTGGCAGGACGCCCATTGCTGGGCTGGGAGCAGGCGTTCGCCTGCCTCTCCTTCTCCATCTCCAGGGCACTCACTGCACCTGGGGACTTGCTGTTCTGGGGACCAACGCGAGCTGCTCCTTCTGCTGGAGCTGCTCTCCTCAGAGTGCGACCCCGAGGGTGGTGCTCTGGCCCAACACAGCCTTGGTTGCCATGGGCATCGCCCCATCACAATGGCCTTGGGGACATGATGCCACCCCCATCACAAAGCCCTGGTCATTGCCATAGAGACTCCCAGGAGTATGTCCTAGTGGTGGCCAAGGGCACCGACATCTCATCTCAGTGCCTTAGTGGTCAGCAAGGGAGGCCTTTTGGGTCCCTGTGCCATAGTTTGGCCACCCTCACGGATTTTTATTTGAGAGAGCACGGCCAGTGGGGCCTATCGCTCTTTTCTTATCGCTCAGTGTTCTATCGCTCTTTTTGGCACAGTGGACACCATGCCTCTATACCAGATCCCATTTGGGCTCTCCAGTTCTGCAAGGAAACGAACAAATGGGAGGGAGTTCAGCACAGGGACAAGAAGTTGGTCAGGGGCTGGAGCATGGGGCAGGTAAGGAGAGGCTGGAAGAGGGATGTTTGTTCAGCCTAGATCAGAAAACGCCAGGAGAGATCTTCATGCTGTGCACAAATACCTTGTGGAGGGCACAGAGCAGCAGGATTTTCTTGGAAGGCCACAGGAATTGCATGGGAGGCAGCAGCGAAAAGATGGACAATGGGAAATTTGCAGAGTATGAAGGATTCACAGACTTTGGTGCTGTGAAACCGAAAATCTTTATACACAACTTATAGAGCTCCTGACCCCAGAGACAGTGGCCGCTCTGCCCAGCAGGACACGAAGCTCCCCACAGGATCGAGGGGGGAAGTTCTGTGTGGGAAGATGATCCTCTACCAGGACAGGCTCCTTCTCCTGCTGGGAGGGTGCTACATGGCTCAGGTCTGCTCACAGGTCTAACTGTGAGCACATTTCAGAGGGCACTTTTCAAAAGGAAAGGCAGGGCAGGCGTTTCCTGAAAGAGTCGTTTGACACATTCATTTACACCTGCAGCACAGCAGAAAAAACTGCTTTGGAGCCGTGGGCAGGGGTCCCTGCTGCACATGACACATTCAACCAGGGCAGAGCAGAGTTCCAGAAAAGGGAGGTGAAATAAGGGAGAGAGAGGAAATATGGGTGTTTCCTTGAGAAATGGAAAGGATTTCTCTCCCCAAATCCATGGCCAATTGTGTGTGGAACAGCAGAGCTATTTCCTACTCAAGATGTGCCGCCCAGGTTTTCCTGGTAGCATTTTTGTTTTCAGCAGAGTTTTCTCTCCTCACGGTTGTGGCCTATGACCGCTACATTGCCATCTGCAGACCCCTGCACTATGGGACCCTCATGGGCAGCAGAGCTTGTATCAGAATGGCAGCAGCTGCCTGGGCCAGTGGCTTTCTCAATTCCCTCCTGCACACTGGGAACACATTTTCCCTACCCCTCTGCCAAGGCAATGAGGTAGAGCAGTTCTTCTGTGAGATCCCCCAGATCCTCAAGCTCTCCTGCTCAGTCTCCTACCTCAGGGAAATTGGGCTCATTGGGGTTACTGTCTCTTTGGGCTTTGGGTGTTTCATTTTCATTGTTGTGCCCTACGTGCAGATCTTCACTGCTGTGGTGAGGATCGCCTCTGAGCAGGGCTGGCAGAAAACCTTTTCCATGTGTCTGCCGCACCTGGTTTCTCTCTTGATCAGCACCACAGCTTTTGCCTACCTGAAGCCCCCCTCCATCTCCTCCCCAGCTCTGGATCTGGTGCTCTCTGTTCTGTACTCAGTGGTGCCTCCAATGATCAACCCCCTCATCTATAGCATGAGGTACAAGAGTCTCAAGAATGCATTGAAGCAATTAGTACAGTCGGTGCTAGAAATAAGCTCCCCATCCTTCCTAACAAGGGGTTTCGAATGCGTTTCAGAGTGTTCTGTGCTTTGGGAATTCTCTCTGTGTTTATATATATATTTTTTTTAACATAAGGTTTTTAATTCATGCTACTTTGCCAGAGGGGTGAACCCACTCAGTCTAATTGCCATATCTGCTGTAAATATGTCTGTCCTTGTGTCTCTGTGTCAGTCGTGGCTTCACTCAAATAAAAATGGATTTCCTCAGGACGATGCTTATAGGTTGGCCTCTCCTTCCAAAGCTAGAGTCCATAATGTGCTCAAGGACTTTAAGCTTCACAGAGTCTGTTGCTCTTCTGGGACTCTCCAGGGCCCCCTGGCAATGGTGTGTTAGGTAATGTGGGTTGGATTCAGTTTCCAGCTGTGGGTGCTCAGACCTCCTGCAGGTGGTGAATGGTCAAGCCGTATCTGTCATATGACAGGGCTGGAGATGGATATGGTGCTTCCAGGAGAGCACAGGGCATCTTCAAGGGCACTGTGTTCCTGGGAGTGAATGGAGCTTCAGGAACTCAAGGGGAGCCACCCAAATGGAAAGGACAAAAGCAATGAATGTGCAGGCTAGGGAGAGCTCTGCAGTGCTGCAAGAGGCAGTGTGGACCCAGGAGGCCCAGGGACGGGAGCCTGGAGAGTCACTGAGGTCACCTTCAGTGTCAGTGTTTGGCTGCCTGGGCAGCTCCTTCCTGCCGGCCTCGGTGCCTGTAGCCAGAGGACCAGCCGGCCCTGCCCAGCCTCCCTCCCAGCTCAGAGGCCAAGGACGGCTCTGCACCAACCCCAACGTGGTACAAGGCTGGGCCCAGCAGGGTTTGTGGGGGGTCAGGGCAGTGCGGGCTGTCATGGGGACCATGTCAGAGGGACATTTCCCCAGGGCTGAGCACCCTGCCCTGGGTGCTGTCTGCACAGTGGAGCCAGGGAGCCGTGTGCGGGTGCAGGGATGGGCACACATGGAAGCCCCCGTGTTCTGCTTGGGAGAAGGGAACCTGCCAGGAGCTCTCCCACCCCTGCCCCACCAGCACCGCTGATGACCAGCCCTGCTGCTGCACTCACAGTTTCTCGGTGCTGAACCCGATCACGTCCCCAAGCTGCTCCCTACAGCTGACTGAAGGGGTATCCATGGGGTCTGAGAAATTCCTGCTCCTCACAAGCTGCTTGTCCAAGGCAATGCTGGAAGAAAAGGCCTGGCACAATCCTGGCATGTCCCTTTGGAGTGGTAGCTGGCAAGAGGCCTACAGTGACTCATGTTTCTTACCAGTGTCCAATCAACAGGATGCCACCATTGCCTAAGGCCAAGTCCTCCTTATCTCCAGCCAAGCATGCTTCATAAATGGGAGAGTCACATCACATCAAGGTCTCTACTCTAGTTGCTGCACCCTTATAGCTCTCCCTCGGTGGAAACTCTTCCCACACTTAGATGAGGGAAATGGGCTAATGATGACCTCAGTGTGGCAAATATCAGGCTGCCCAGAACTGGGTACTTCTTCAGTGGCACCTTGTCCTTCTGGAGAGGGGTTCACCTCTGTCACAAGCCCAAGGTGCCATTAATTACCCCTAGGAGGCAAATCTCTCTCCTGTTTTTCCCTGGCCTTGGGAATTACAGATTTTGCTCTCTTTGTGGGAACCTCCTTTCAGCATAACCTTGACAAGCGCTCTCTACACAAGCATGTCCCTGCTGCCAAGTTGGGCAATTGCACACAGAGTGTCCTTGGCTCGTGGTAACAGGTTTTTCCATTGCAGATCTCTTCTTTGTGCCACAGCTGAGGCTTTCCAACCCCAATATCCCACACAAGTGCATGCAGCCTGGGTCACAGAGGAGAGCAGATGGAGAGGCACTGCATTGAAAGGCAGTTGGAATAATGGAGATGCTTTGAGACCACTCACATGACTAGAGGGCTGTGATGGCAGAGGACAAGCTCTGCAGGCAGGAAGGTTAGGGGGGAAGAGCAGGATGGGGTGGATGTCCTTGATGTGAAGGGACAGCTCAGATGGAAGGAGTTCTTGCATGGCGTGGATCACGGTCTGGGTGAGAGCTTGTGTAGGCTCCCTCCGGGTGAGGGAATCTGACAATCTGAAGGGCAATGGAGCTTAGGAAAACTAGAAGGTATTTAAGGACCACAGCCACCCAGCACAAGGATGGTCCATCCCGATGCTCATTAAAACTAGAAGACACTGTGGGAAATCAGCTTGGCTACACAGGATAGTATTGTCTACTTTGAAGGGATAGTGTTACAATAAGGACAAAAACCAGGTCCTGTCTTAGGATAGATCAACCCTCCCAGTGATATGGGCTGGGGAATGTCTAGCTGGGCAGCAGCGCTTTAGAGGACCTTTGTGGGCAGTGAGCCAGCAACATGCTTTGGAGGCCACAGTGTCCTGGACTGCATGAACAGGAGTCCCCCTACTCTGTACTCATTAGAGTAGCTCTAGATACTGCATCCAACTGGGGCTCTCTGCTCATTACATGAAGTGAGTTCAGTCTCAGGCCTCCAAGAAGGTTGGGGGCTGGAGCATCACTTGCCCAGCCTGTGAGGAGAGGATTCGAGTTTATTCAGTGCAAAGAAGTTAAGGGTTCTGCTGAAAAAAATCTTTTTTTTTTTTTTCTTTTTGTCTGTGGGTCAGCACCTGACATGGCCTCTCCAGAGTCAGGCCCTTCTATTGTTGTGAGGCTGCTTTTCAGGCCTGGTAAGCACATGGCCTGCATAGAGAAGATAAGGGCCATGAGCTTCTTTACCCTGCTCAAGTGCCACAGCTAATGGGAAGAGAGCAGGAGCCTGTGACTGCCTACAGGGTGGTTTCGGGGATGATGGAAGTTGTTCTGGTAGTGGAAAAGAGTTTGAGAAGGGGAAAGAACCACCAACTGCAGCTTGAGGTACCGACTTGACTTGAATAAAAGAGAAATGTCACTTAAGAGCAGTACTGTGGTGCAACAGGTCGCCTGGTTTGGACCTGAGATCAAGCCATGCCTTCAAAGAACAGTCACCAAGGACAGAGAGACATGGGAAAAGATAGAGAGATGCTGGGGTGAGAACAAGGTGGGGAAGCAGCCTGGGTGTCTACAGGCTGCAGGGAAACAGGCACAGGCATGGGAAAGTGTAGGAGAGCCCAAGGGAGAGACAGCTGAGAGCAGTGCCAAAAATCTCCTCAAGAACTAGGTCTACGTCCTCTTGGCCATGGCTGGTGTCTCTGCCATTGAGGCCTAGGAGAAGACACTTCTTCTTTCTGGCAACAGGGTCTCTGTGCCTGCTTTCCCCCAGGCACACAAGGTGTCCTGGATCAGTGCCCTGCCCTAGGCCTTGAACACTCCCACCCACGCACTGCTCCAACCAAAAGCCTTGGGCAAAACATGGTGGAAAGGATGTCTGTACTCAGGGACTGGGCACCTCTATTTGGTCATTCTGCTTGTTAACACACATGAAGGGTTGACCTGGCATCAGAGGAACCTGCACGTTGCCTTTTCCTATCTGCAATCATGACTTCCAACTCTCTGCTCTAATCAGCCCCTGGGGAGGCTTTGCTTGGTAATGAACCACAGTGGGACCCGTTAACTCTCCAAGAAACTTGGGGATGTGCCTCTGACTTGAACTTCTTGAGAAGTTTCTTCAGTCTCCTCTCAGCATCAGAGGTTCATGAGTTCAGCACCAACTACTCCCAAGGGGTCAGTCAAATGCAAAACCCCCCAGGAGCCATGATTCTTGCCATAATTTTCTTCAATTTTCAAATCTTCTCTAGCTAATTGGAAAGGAGTGTCTTAACATTAGACTGATTACAATGAGCACCTGAAAAAGAAAGTTGTTGGCTTTTTTTTTTTTTTTTGAGCTTTCTTAATTTTTTCCATGTTCTGAATCAGGCATGCACTTTCTCCACTTCCTAGAGTGTCTCCCAATGAAGTCTGGCCATGTGTGAAAAGCAGTGTTTTTGAGAGGAGACCTGTATGAAGAACCTTCTTGCTCAGCTCCTCAGCCCTGCCACTTCTCTCATCAGCCACTGGGGACTTGGATCACTCTGGCTAAAATCAAACTGTTTTTCTCACTCCAGTAGCTGAATGTTACAGCTCATGTGCACCAATTCCCACCTGAACTAGCTGCAAACATGTAAAAGTATTAAGTATGATAAAACAAAATAACCTGGATCCTATGTCAATAGGAAACAAAATCCAAACCTCAACTGTAGGTTGAATCCCGAGTTGCCTCCAAGGAGCTCCACAGCCTACAAGGAATAACCTTCCTTGAACCTCTTTTCACAAACAGTTAGTAAAGGCTGGATAGACACACGGTGAAGGAGCTGGTTAAGGGACAACAAGAGTCTCCTGAAAGACTCCCTGAAGCTCAAAGTAGCAAGGGAAGAGTTGAGAGGCGTCTGAACGATAAAGAGCAAGGGGAGAAGGAATACTCAAACCATGAAAAGTGCAGATGTGCACTTTCAAAGTGATGTGTCAGACCCCATCCATGTAGTTGCCTCTGTCAAATGCGGTTGTCTGGAATTCCCTTTCTAGTCGATGGAGGGGAATAAGTGGTCTTAACAGACACTTGATTTCGGCACCACAGGGGAACACAACCGCCCCAGGGAATCTCCAACAGCACCAGCCTCTCTATGTGGTCAAATTGAATACAGCCCCTAAAGCAGATTTTAGTCATAAGTCAGAACATTCTCATAGAATAACAAAAATTATCCCTTCCAAAACTTTGCGCCATTTTTAACATTATGAAATACATTTTCATTCTTCTTTTTTGGCAGCACCATGTTGGTGCACAACACTGCCCATGGCAATGAAGTAAGGCAGGAAGCAGATTCCTAGATAAAGTTCTCAGGAGGATCTGTGTTAAGGGCACCTTTGCTCTTTTCTGGACTATCATCTCTCTCTTAAGCAGTACAGTGCATGAAACCCTGCTGAGGAATTGAAGAACAGCAAGCCTGCTTTGGTGCCTCCAGGAGGAAGACTGTCTTCTGCCACAGACTGTCCTCCATCCCACTTCTACCCAAAGAGCAGCCCACAGCAGTTGTCATAGAGCTGAGGCTCACCCTCATCTCAACCTGTGCTCAGACTTTGTGCTCTTTCATCCCACAGGCCTTTGATTCTGTCTTGCCAAACGCCAAACCCTCAAACCAAGCCCCAACCCCAGGCAATCCCACAGGTCTGCCCAGGGCACACACTTGCCAGGGCACGGACAGAGAAGTGACCTCCCCAGTTGCCCCTTTCAGACATTTCTCAGTCTTCACCTTGTTGGTGAAGGTTGACTGAAGCCAAGCAGGGCTGCACTTCCTAGAACCCCAGTGCCATTCAGCCATGAGCCCACATTTTCCTTCTTCATTCTTTTACTCCCACTGAAGCAGGAGCAGGGAGATTTGGCTTTCCCCAAACCATCCTTACTTTACCGGACAATATTTCAGACTTCCTCCTTTGCAGCCCCTCCCTTCTTCCCCTTTCCACATGCTGCCTTACCGACTTGAAGGCCACATGCCAGTTCCCTCTTTAGTCAAGCTCGGCTCCAGAGATGTTACCTAATTTTAACAACTGTTTGTATGGAGCATTCTTCTTCTTGACAGAGGCTTACTTAATGGCTGCCTTTCCTGAGGTCCTCCACCCTTCAGAGCTGCTTGGAGCTGCTCTCCTCAGAGTGGGGAACCTGGGGCCTTGGCCCCCAACAAGAACATGGTCACCATGGGGACCACCCGCTCAAAATGGACTTATGGGCATGCTATCACTGCCATCACAAAGCCCTGGTGGTTTCCATGGGGACCCTATCATCATGCCCTGCTGGACACCATGGCAGACCCCATCATGATGCCTTTGTGGGGACTATGGAGGTCCGATCATGATTCCTTGGTGGAGACCATGGAGAAAGACGCCATTACAATGTCTTGGTGAAAACCATGGGGATCCCATCATGATGCCTTTCTAGAGATCCATAGCAGAGATCTACACAAGGCCACTCCTCTTGCTCTGCCCTCTAATCCTCATCCCTACAATCCTGACAGGCTCTCTGTCTGTCCCTAAGCAGAGCTCCCTGCATCCCACTTCTCTCTCCAGGGGCTCCTTTGTCCACATCACTTGCACCTTTCCCTGCCATCCCAGGCCATCAATTCCTCACTCTTGCTGGAGTCTTCTCCCCTGAGTCACTCCCAGTGTAAGGCTCTCATCACCGTCTTGGCCACCTGGTTGATGACCATCAGGCCGGCAGATGGGAAGAGCCTCCATCCAAAGGATATGTGACAACCTGCAGTCTTGGTGCCCTGCTGTGGGCTCAGCTCCAGGTCCTCCTCCAACTCCTACTGAAAAAATAAACTGAAAAAGAAGAGAAAAAAAAGAGGGAGAGAGTGGGAAAGACCCATGCTATTTGTCCTCTCCAATTTCATCTTGTAATAAACCGGTATGAGGGTACATGAAAGCAATATGAATTAGGGTATCTGAAATGCAGAATTAAACCATGAATCCTTAGGATATGTTTCTCCTTCTTGCATCAGTGCATGCCCAGATGTGCAGGGATGCTGCTGCTGGAGGCAGGTTCTGTGCATCATTGTGCCAGAGCAAAGGCCACCCCAAGGACACTGACTGAAGACTCCAAAGCCCATGGAGAGACCAGCAGCTTGTGAGGAAGCTCCAGAAGTGCCTTTGCCCACTCTGCCTGTTGACAGCACCAGCAGCCCCTTTGCTGGCCCCCTGAGTCCACGAAGCAGGGTTAAGGAGATAAGGAAGGGATCCTAGGCACTCAAGGGCCATGCCAGTGCCGTAGGGACCATGGGTGTGCGTGTGCAGGGGTTGTACGTGGGCACAGGAGCCACTTGTGACTATCACAGCTGCCTAGCCTGCGGGACAGGGCAGGATGGCAGATTTCTTGAAGCAATCTCTGGGAAAGCAAAGGTGCTACTGCAGAAGTCCCTAGGCCTGGGTAGCCAGCGGTCCATCCACCCTGAGGCCCTCATCAGCCCAGTCCCTGTTCATATCATCTGGCAGAGTGAGCAGAAATGCAGGGGAGAAGAGCTAGAAGGGTGTGAGAGTTCAGAGACCAGAGCACAGAGCTCAGTGTGATGTGTCTCCTATTTTTGCCGCACGCTGCGTGCAGGCGGGATGGATTTTCCCTACAGTCAGTGTCGGAATTCATTTATTAGCGTAGAGGTAGGAAGCCCAGCACAACCTGCGGCACTTGCCCAGCAAGCACTGCAGTGGGACATGGTTTTCCTACAGGTGCCCTCCTGTATCTGTTCCTGTCCCCACTGCTAATGCTTTCCTGTTTTCTTTCTGTAGAGAGAACTCTGTGGACAGTTCTTGTGTGAAATCCTTCAGACCCTCAAGCTCTCCTGCTCACACTCCTACCTCAGCCAAGTTAGGCATCTTATTATTAGTGCCAATTTAATGTTTGATTGTTTCATTTTCACAGTGTTATCCTACAAGCAGATCTTTCCTGTTGTGTGAAAGCAGGGCCAGCACAAAGCCTTTTCCATGTGCCTCCCGCACCTGCCCATTCTCTGTTTTTCTCTTAGCACTGGCATGTTTGCCTACCTGAGGTCCCCTATGTCTCCTCTCCTGCTCTGGATCTGGTAGTGGCCGTTCTGTACACGGTGGTGCCTGCAGCACTGAACCCCCCTCATCTACGGCACGAGGAACAAGGCGCTCAAGGAGGCTGAGGAAAATAATTTCACAGATATTTTTCAGCCTTGGGAAATTGCCATTGCTCTCTAAAAAACGACTCCCTCAGGATACCATACCAATGCTGAACATTGTTTCTTCACTATTTTTTAATATTTGTATTATATTTTTAATATTTTTTCACTTCATTTTTATTAACAGTAGTAGTATTTTATATCCTGTTGCTACCCAAACTGTTGCATATCTTCCACCTTCACTGAGACTTCTCTGTTGCATCTGGTGTCCAAACTCCAGAAACCTCACAGCCTGTTTACATCCTGGTCTTTGCCTTTCCAGTGAATGTTGGGGGGATCAAGAGCCTCCCAATCTGTTCTTCCAGTAAGAACCAGGGCCTATGATCCACAACTTTGTCATGTTGCTTAAAGATGTCATCCACGCCATCAGCCTGACTGCATGGTCTGTAGCTCCCAGCATGATGTCACCCTTCATCTGATGCTCACCCACAAGCACATACCCAAAGCTGTCCATGCCATGGAAGCACTTTGTCCATCTGAGCGGCCGCTCCACACAAAGGACCTGCCCCCTCCTCCTCTTCCCTCACAACCTCCCCTGAAGAGCTTTTACCCAGGCAGCGCAGGCCTCCAGTTGTGTGAGTGGTGACAATGCATCTCAGTTATTGCAATGATGTTGAGGTCCTGTGACAGCTTGTGCTTCTGTCTCCATGCCAGGCTACAGGCATTTGCATATATTTGGGCTGCAAAACATCAGGATGTGGCACAGAAGACAGATGGGTCCTGGTGAAACCTGTTACCAAGAGCCAAGGAGACTGTGTGCAATCGCCCCACTTGAGAGCAGAGCCATGCTGGCATGGAGAGCAGGGGTCAATGCAATGGTGAGAGGAGGTTCCCACTAAGAGAGCCAAGGCTGCAGTGCCCAAGACCAGGGAGAAACAGAGCTGGCCTGTGAGGGAAAGAGAGCAGAGGATTTTATTGCCGGAGCTGATTTGTAGCACCCTGGGGCCTGGGACAGAGGTGAGCCCATGTCCAGGCAGGAGAAGGTGCCCTTGAAGATGTCCTTGGGCTTGAGCCAACTGTGATCCACCAATTCTGGGGCCATCATTAGCCCCATCGTGTTTTCCAGGGTGCAAAGAGGTTGTGTGGGAACAAAGCGAGAAGCTTTTAGGAGAGCAGAGACAAGTGCAGACCCCTTGGTGTGAGGTGCCTCTCCCACTTATGAAGCACGCTCAGCTGCAGGAGGGATTGGACATGGTTTAGCATAGATCCCAGGCTGTGCCTCCTAGAGGAGACATCTGGTTATGCTGGACAAGCCAGACATCTATCTTGGCCCTGCAGCCTATTTCTATGTCACTGAATTAAATGTCTGCACTGAATTGTATGAACTTTTTGCACTGTAATGATCCACCAGCGTCTCTACATTAGACTGCACTGTATTATGGTGCTTGTGTAGTGCCCCCTTCTTGCCCCTTTCTGGGTGTCCTGCCTATTAGGGGCTTCCTAACTAGGGCCTTCCAGAGTGGGACAAGTCCAACTTTCATAGATAGTCATCCTCTGATGAAACAGACGGCAATTTTGGAATCCTTTTTTTCTCCATTCATTAAGGAAAGGACAACAAGTTACTTCATGCACATTTCCCAGGAGGAGGGAGCACAAGGGACAGAGAAATTGGTGAGTTCAGCTGTTCCTCTGCTCCTGAGCGGGGCCAGGCTCCTGGGACGGAGGCAGCTCGTGGCAGCCTGGCAGCACTGCCCAGAGACAGCCGAGTGCAGGAGCAGCTCCTGTGCCAAGAGCAGCAGGGCTGCGGGCACTGCCTGCTGCTGCGGACAGGGGAGGAGAGAAGGCAGCGAGAGGGGAATGGCAGTGTGAAGGAGAGAGGAGAGCTTGTTGTGGGAGAAACCTTTCCAGCCCTTGACACGGTGAGCAGGGCAAAGCTGCTGAGATTCCTGGAGGTCTCTTCTGAACTCAGTGCATGTAATCATGGATTGGGATTTTAAAGGTCTCTCTCCTGGAGTATCCAGAGTTTAGCAGGAGGAGGAGATGCTTCAGAGCAGGGATTCCCTGCCACATGCACGAGGGGTCCTTTACTGGAGAAGAGCAAGAGAAGGGCTACTTGAAAGGGAAGGAGCTTTCCTTCAGGTCTCTGCTCTTTCAGCCTCCTTATTATGGCTAGGAGAAGGAAGGAACAAGTTTTCTACTTTGATAAGGATCTGAGAGTCCTAAACCTTCACTCTAAAAGATTAAGAGAGAATTAATAGTTTTGAGAGAAACCTCAGCAAGCTGCTTCATCCCCATCTTAGCCTAGAGGCAGCATCAATATCATCTTTGTGGCCTCATAGGACTTTATGTGACCTATTTCTTATAACCCGCAACTGCAGAGCTGCCCAGAGGTTTGTGCAGGGCAGAGCTGAGCACAGATAGAGTCATATGGGATCTATGAGCAGTGGCAGGGACAAGACCCAGGGACAGAGGAAGGGCTGCCGGCAAGGACAGCTGCAGGCAGCAGAGATGGGCAGGGAAGGGGCAGGAAGTGCAGGGCAGGAGCCGCCTCCTCTGCAGCCAGTCCTGGGTGATCTCTCCTGCTACGGGACCGTCTCCAGCCTCCCCACCAAGGGAGTAAGGTGTTCCCTCTGTGAGGTGACATACCCACCTGGTAAGGTGAAGGTTTTCCACAATGCCTCCCTGTCCCTCTCCCTTCCTCCATCCAGCACATTGAAGGTGTTGCTCCTTAATTCTTCTCCTGTCCATGCTGCTCCTGTTCTTGCTCTCAGCTTTCCGTGGTTGAGTGTTTTCAGCTGCACGTCAGACATGGATGCTGCAAGGTGGGGAACAGAGGGGTCTGAATGGGAATGAGGTTCTTCCCAAGCCTACCCTGTAGAGCTGCAGGAAAAGCAGTCCTTGGGTCTGGGAACTGAGCTGACTCTCCCTTAAGGAGAGCCCATCTTCAGTGTTGCCAGTCCTTTGGCTCTTGCCCTGTGGTGTCCTGCCAGGCTGCCCCCTTCCCTCCAGAAAGGCTCTGCTGTTTCATGGCCATTCTGTGATACCTGGGTGACCCGTGAGGAAGCTGCAGAGATGCTGAGGGTATGGAGGTGGTGGTGGGAGGCTGTCCAGGAGCAGCTGGAATGAGCCCTGTGCGTCTTTGGCCAGGAGTGTGGAGCCCTCCCTTAGGTGTGTGGAGACAGGGTGAGAAAGGTGGAGATGGGCACTTGGAAAGTGCACTGCTCCTCACAGCAAACTCAACCAGTGAAAATGGAGCTCAAGCAAAGGAGCTGCACTAAGACACTCTTACTAAAGAGAGGCAGTGGTGGGCAGTGTCATAAAAGAAATGACTTTGGAATTTTATTTCTTGTAAAGTCCCTCCTAACTTTTCATTGTTTTCTGTTCCCTAGATAGGCCCACATAACTGCAGGGAGCTAATGTCCAACAGCAGCTCATTCAACGAGTTCCTCCTCCTGCCATTCACAGACACGCGGGAGCTGCAGCTCTTGCACTTCTCGCTCTTCCTGGCCATCTACCTGGCTGCCCTCCTGGCCAACGGCCTCATCATCACAGCCATAGGCTCTGATCACCACCTCCACACCCCCATGTACTTCTTCCTCTTCAACCTCTCCCTCCTCGACCTTGGCTTCATCTCCACAACTGTTCCCAAAGCCATGGCCAATTCCTTATGGAACACCAGGGCCATTTCCTATTCGGAATGTGCTGCCCAGATATTTTTCTTCGTCTTCTTGTTTGGAGGAGAGTTTTCTCTCCTCACAGTCATGGCCTATGACCGCTACGTTGCCATCTGCAGACCCTTGCACTATGGGACCCTCCTGAGCAGCAGAGCTTGTTTCAGAATGGCAGCAGCTGCCTGGGCATCTAATTTTCTCAATGCTCTCCTGCACACTGGGAACACATTTTCCCTACCCCGCTGCCAAGGCAATGTGGTGCAGCAGTTCTTCTGTGAGATCCCCCAGATCCTCAAGCTCTCCTGCTCACACTCCTACCTCAGGGAAGTTGGGCTTCTTGTTGTTAGTACCTCTTTAGTCTTTGGGTGTTTTGTTTTCATTGTGGTGTCCTACGTGCAGATCTTCAGAGCTGTGCTGAGGATCCCCTCTGAGCAGGGCCAGCACAAAGCCTTTTCCATGTGCCTCCCACACCTGGCCGTGGTCTCCCTCTTTGTCAGCACTGGTCTGCTTGCCTACCTGAAGCCCCCCTCCATCTCCTCCCCATCTCTGGATCTGATGCTGGCTGTTCTGTACTCAGTGGTGCCTCCAGCACTGAACCCCCTCATCTACAGCATGAGGAACAAGGAGCTCAAGGATGCCATTAGGAAAGTGATTTCATGGACCTTTCTAAGCAGTGGTAATTTTTCCACATCTCTCCACAAATGACTCTTTTTGTATCCTGTAACTCGAATGAGCATTGTTTCTTCATGTTATTTTTATTATGGCTTTTAATAGTGATAATAATTGTTACCATGTTGCTACATAACTACTCGTATTCATTCCCCTTTTTACGGTATCTGCTCTGTCTCACCTGATACCCTCAATTATGTCAAATGCTGGACAAGGACTGGATCCTTAACAGTATCTCTGTAATAAAGTAATTTCTCTCAGTACAGTGCGTGAAAGCTGGGCTTTTCCTCCAAAGCTGGTGTCAAGAATAGGCCCAAGGACTTGCACCCCTCAAGGGCCTGCTGCACAGGATTCTCCATGGTTTCAGCAACACAGAGCTCAGAATCATGTAATGATCTTTTAGAGACCAAGGGCTGGTTTGAGAATTCACCTATCAGAGTCCAAGGATAGTGGAGACGCTGAATGGTCATGGATTTACACATGCACAGCTCTCCTACGTAGTAAGGCACAGTGTCAGACGGCTGTTCTCATGGAGGGGAAGCTGGCGGTGTCAGGAGAGCACAGAGATCCTCCTGGGACAGCATATCCCTGGGATGGACTGTGAGTAGAGCCTCATAAAGGGAGAGGTCCTCAAAGATGGAGTTTCTTAGAGGTAAAGCACTGGGTATTCGCAGGTAAAAGAGGACTCTGCAGTCTCAGGAGAGGCAGTGAGGACTCAACTGTCAGGAAGAAGGGAGAACGGAGAGCCCTCTGGGTCACCATCTATCAAATACCAGGGGCAGGATGTATAGGCACAACTGGACACAATGAGCACTCTTGGAAATGCTCTGCAGTCCAGGTGCCCTGGACTGTGCAGTCATCTGCAGTCCCTCGGATGGATTAGAGGTTGTGATACCCATTTGGTTGGGTCTGACTCCTACCCCTGGTTACAGGCGTAGTGAAATGTCACCCTCAGCCACTTTATTCCCTCCTCTCCTCCCTCCACATCCTTCCCAGCTCTGGATCTCTCTGTACTGGCCATGCTGTACTCAGTGGTGCCTCCAGCACTGAACCCCCTTGTCTACAGCACAAGGAACAAGGAGCTCAAGGAGGCACTGAGGAAACTTCCTCAATGGGTACAATGTCAGTGCCAAAACCTGTCCTGTGTGCAGTCACTTGTCATTCCCATGTACTTGGCATGAAACCTCTGCTCTTCATTTATTTCTTTCTGAATGTTTACGCTTACCTTCCTGATAAAATTATAACAAATAATTATTTGAAATATAATACAACAATACAGCAGAAACAAAAGGTGGACTAGGGAAAATATGGGCCTGCTGCTAAATGGGCCAAGAGCCCTGGTGAGAGAGGACACAGAAAAGGCCACCTTTGGCACAGGCTTTAGTGCTAAGAATGACCCTCTGGAATCCTAGGCCCTGGAGACCATGGAGAAATGGAGAAAGGAAGACTTTCCCTTTCTGGAGGAAGATCTGAGTAGCGCTCACTTCAGCAAACTGGACACCCACAAAACCATGGGCTCTGAGGGGACTCTCTTGCACTGTTCAGTGCCCACGTCTGACAGAGCTCCATGAACTGGAGAAATCGAGTCCCTCCAGTTACACTGCTTGTACCTCTGGCCCTTGGCAAGCGACCTTCAGAGGTCCATCAGAGGACCATCAGAGACTCTCTGAGCACCGCCTGATAGATGCAAAAAGGGGCTCACATTGGAATGCTGCATTTATGGCACTGCATCTCGCACTGCTTTCATGCCTCCTGATGGTTAGCTTGCTTCGCTTTACCCCTTCTCTGTTTGTCACACTGCACCATTGCATGTGTCACGATCACATCTCAAAGTGCACAAGTGGCAATTTCTCCTCTGGTGTTATTCCTGTGTTTCACACCTCAGACAACTTCACCTGCCACCTGCATGGTCAAAGTGACAACTGGGAATAGAAGAAGCTGAGTGCAAGGAAGGACATTGCTCTACCTTGCTTGGTCTTGTTACAGGCATTGCCTGGTTCAGGCTGGGCTGCTTTTTCTTGGAGAGCAGCAAGAGAAGAGGCATCTTTCACTTCTTTTAAAAGTCATCAGGCAATAATTTGCATCCTGCTTGTAACGCACACTTGCTACTCAGGGCCATAAGGGCCGGGGGCTTGGGGCATGCAAAGGAGCACGATGAGAAAGAAGAGCACCGGCACAGCTCTGGGGCAGACAGGGCGATGGAAAGAACCAGACACCACTGGAAAGAATGGTCTTATTTCACTATTAATATTAAGGCAGTACAGAATAATACATTTAACAAAATAAGCCTATTACACACTCAGGTTTAGCAACAGACCAAATAGGCAAGCTAATGCACCTAACCATTACTATATGAGAAAGAGAATAGTGATTAAAAGATACATCACCAATTGCCAAAATATGTTACTGTCATACAGACTGACAGTCACTGGGGAGTCCCTGTTGTGGCAAGGATTTCGAGAACCTTCCTGGCAACTGGGAGGTCTTACGTGGTGCATCCACCCGTGAGGTCTCCGAAATCGCAGCAAGAGTGTCCATCTTCTATAGAGCCAAATCAGCAAATCATGATAACTTGCATTTTGTTTGTGAGCGGTAATATCTGATGTGGCATACTTTCCCTATCATGTGGGATGGAGATCTGGTCAGAGCCCAGGCCTCGGACGGGAGGGTTCCCTTCAAGGTCTAAAACAGCCACACGAGAGCTTAAAAAAGCTACAGTTTAATAAGCCTCCATGCAAGCTGGCATGAGCAATTCTACAGGCGAGTGTTGTGTACTGCAAAGGCAGTGCCGTATTCATCTCTAAGTCAACTCCGACTTGGGCCTGTCATTCAGGCCCTGGCACTTCAGTTCCTCACGTTCCACTCTGTCGTGACACACCAGGTTATATTCGTCCCCACATTGTGGGGCTGCCGAGAGATTTCCTTGGTAGTGGGAAGCAGCATGAAAAGAGAAGACAGGACCAAAATACAGCTTGGGAAGCTCAGATTGGGCAATAGGATGAAGAAATATCACTTGAAGGGTAGAGCAGTGGTGCTACAGGGCACCCAGAGCGAGTCTGTCACCACCCATGGCTTTGTGTTTCAAGAAACAGCCACTGAGGATGGAAAAGCCCTCAATGAAGGGAAGGAGAACCTCTTGTGAGAACTTGCTGGGGAAGCAGATGGGGTGTCCATAGTCTGCAGGGACACAGGAGAAGGTCTAGGATGACTTGTGGTAGAGATGGCCAAGGGCGCTGCCAAGGCCCCAACAGAATGGAGGTCTTTATCCTCTTGACTATGGCTGTTGTGTCTGTCACTGAGGCCTACCCCGAATCATCAGGACTTCTTTACCCCCCTTTATCCTTCTGGGGACCCTGGGAGGTGTCATGTGCTTGTTCTGCACTCTGCATTGCAGACCTTCACCCAAACACTGATGCCAGGGAGGATGTGGGCAACACATGGTGGAAAGGATCTCCCTTCCCTGGGTTTCTCTGCCTGTGCTCTGCCATTTTCCTTGATAAAACACATCAAGGGTGTATTCGGGATCAGACCCACATGAGTTTTTCCTCTCCCTAACTATTACCAATGATTGTATTTTGTAGCTTTAATCAGCCCTTGGTGAGTTGTTGTAGTTAATGGCCTCAGTGGGATCCATTAATGCTCTACAAAACTTTAGGGTTTCCTTCTGACTTTGACTTCTTCACTGATTTTTTCAATCTCCTTTCAATAGCTGCAATTCATGGACTCAGCTCCAAGTACTGCATGGAGCTCATTAAAAAGCAAAAAAGTCCTGATAAGCCAGGACTCTCTTTGCAATTTCCTTCAAGTGTCCATGGCTAATTGGAGAGGTTTCAGGAGTGTAGCTTAAAGATGAAGACAACAATCATATACAAGTATTTCATCTTTTTATGGTTTTGCATTATTATTCCAAAGAATAGGTGATAGCACACTGCCAATTCGCAGCCATCCAGAGTGACTCCTAATAAAGTCAGGAAATGCAGGAAAAGCATTGTCCCAGAAATAAGGCACTGTATGCACAATCTTCCTCCCCATCTCCCCAGCCCTGCCATTTCTCTCATCAGTCTCTTGGGAATTCAAATCACTCTTGTTGAAAGCCAGCCTTAGTCCACCAAGGTCTGCATTGAATGTTAGAGCTCAGCTGCCCCAATTCCCACCTGCTTTATTTAGACAACTGGCTGCAAACAGGCATAGGAGGATCTTGTTTTAGTTACAAGGAAACAAAAAAGAGCAAAGTATAGTTTCATGGAAAATAATGACACGCTTTGAATGTGTGCTAAGTCAATACAACCCATACATACAGTTACGACTTGGCTAATGGGGCAAACTACAGAGAGACAGAGCAAGCTTTAGCCTCCCTAAAGGGCAAACCAGCCGCTGGGTCTCTGAGTGAACAGAGTATCAGGAGGAGTCACAATGTGTCCAGATGGTGTCCTAAGGGGATGTGAAATTGCCAGTTTAAGCAGGACGTGGGAATGGGAGACTTAGGTAGAAGCACAGGAGACAGGGAGAGAACGCGCCAAGACGCCCAGCATGCAGAGCTGGGCTCACAGCATCACTGATGAGCTGCCACAGACTGAATAAGCAAACCAAAGAAGTCCTTCCTTTGGCAGTGACTTGGAAAGCCACATCTCTGGCAGGGTTCCAGGGAGATGGGGGTTCTCTTCTTTAAGATGGTCCCCAGGACTATGCAGAGATGAGGAACAGCAGGAAGGGAGGTTACAGTGATATTTGCCAGCTTCATCAGCTGTAGAGCAGGGAGCTGGTCATCTCACAAACTGCTGATGGAGTGAAATGAGGTGGGGAGTGATGAGTGAGATGGGGACTGCTGGATCAACACCCACAGCCTGGACCTCAGTTCTTGTTCCCAGTGATCCTGCTGCTCCCCCCAAGACTCCCAGCTTTGGGAGCTGCTTCCCAAGGTGTCACACGGAAACTGTCACTGCAAAGACCCCTGTGGATCCCGGGCTGTGGCAGCAGCTGCTCAGGGATGGAGGCTGCCACAAGAGTCCTGCCTGATGGTCCCACCTTGCTCAGGGGACAACGTGGCAGCCAGGACTCCTGGGGCTGGGGCTTCCCCGAGCCCCAAGGCTCCCGTGGGGCAGCTCCAACCCTTGTCTGGGCGCTGGGGGCAGAAGGAGAGGATCCAGGGCAGGTTTCCCTGGCACTGGCTGCCCCTCTTCTCCCCCACGCCGGGGTGGGCAGTGCTGGCTGAGCCCAACACAGCAGCTCACACAGCCCCCCAGGCCCCCACACCAGCACCCCCAGCACCAGCAGCCCCGAGCTGGGCTCCCCTCCCTGCCCCGGCCCCGCACAGCCCCCAGCACAGCCAGGAGCCTCGCGGGGCCTCACAGCCAATGGCTGCGCTGGGCACGAGGAGGTCACTGCTGCCGCAGCCCCTGATAGGCCAGCTGCAGGGAGAGGGCGTGGCTGCTGCTTGGGAGGTCCCCGCTGCGGGCAGAGCTGATTGGGCAGCAGCAGGGCTGGCTCTGCCTGGTGACTGTGAGGTCACCGCTCCCGCAGCGCCTCATTGGGCAGCAGCCGGGCCCTGCGGGGCTCTGCGCTGCTGAGATCATCTCCGCGGAGCAGCTGCTGAGCCCAGGCTGGGCTCCTGGCGGGGAAGGGCTGGGGAGGCCATTGCTGCCCTGGAGGGCAGGGCCAGAGAGCTGGGCGGGACGGCGCTGTGACGTCATGTCTTTGGGAGTGCCTGATTGGCCGGCAGCAGGCAGGCAGGCGTGGGCGGTGGGTGGGGGGTCTCTGTGGTGAGAGGAGCTGAGAGGACAGCAGTGGTTCCTGTGTGGGGAAGGGCTTTGAGGAAGCTGCTGTCTCTGAAGGCCACAGGCAGCAGCAGGGATGTGGTGGGTTTGCACCTGTGAGGTCACCTCCATGTGAGCAGCTGGGTTTGGGGTTTAGGCTTTAGGGTTGTGATCAGTGGCGCAGAGCCCAGTTGGAGACCTGCAACTATTGGTATCAGGAGTCAGTCAAAACCTGTTCAGTTTATTAATCAGTGACCTGAAGGGACAGAGTGCACCCTCAGCAAGTTTTCTGAGGATAGAAAAGTGGGAGGAATAGGTGATAGCCCAGAGCTCTGTGCAGGCTTTAGGAGGGACCTGGACAGCCTGGAGAGTTGGGGGTAGAGGAACCTCATGAAGTTCAACACGGGCAAGTGCAGGGTCTTAGAGCTAGGGAGGAATAACCCCATGCACCAGGACAGGTTGGGGTTGACCTGTTGGAGAGCAGTTCCACAAAAAGAGCAGCTGGGTTTGGGGTTTAGGGAGAAGTCTCCTGCATCTGTTGAAAGGTGCTGGTGGTCTAGAAGTGCATGGAAGGTATGGAGAGCTGGGCTTCCTGCATCTTGGGGCACTTTGGGGTGTCCTGTCTGATGCCATGTGTGGTGTTTAGCCCTGTGCATCCTTCATGCAGAGGCAGGTGTAGGCTGTCTAGGCTGTCCACCCTCTGTTTAGGTAAAGGTCGTTGAGAAGCTGCAGTGCTGGATTGGCCCAGTGTGTCCCCAGGGTCTAGGTGCTCAGAAGGGAGGAGGTGTCCGGAGAGAGCAGCGCTCTGCTCCCAGAGCCCAGCCTGCCACCCCAGGGTCCTTCTGGGAGACCAGGGATGCAGAAACATTCTCCAATCTCCATCTTCAGGGATAATCCAGACCTCTGCTGGGACCTGCCTTCAGCAGGGTATTGGATCCCCCAATGCAGGTGCAAGGAATCTGCCCTTCTGAGACAGGCTGCTCTGACTCTTTGCTTTTAAAAGGCTTGAGCAAGGTTTCTTGGTCTGTGGTACTTGAGATGGAAATGATACATCAGAAAAGAGTCAATGTGCCCTTAACACGTCTTCCTTCCAGAGGGCTTTAGCCGGGACACTGGTTCCTGCCAGACTCAAAACCATGGGTCAATCCAGGTAGCAAACGTGGGGAAATTTTTCCAGATTCCGTGAATTTTGCCAGACTTTCCTTTGTCTGCCCCGGAGGAAATCCATTTCTTATCTTGGGCCTTAGTTGTTCCTTGGGCTTTTCTGTGACACCTCCAAGCAGTGTTTCTCCCCCTGGGTGTAGTTCCTGGCACCTGGTCTGTCTTTTGGGTCCGTAGAGCCCCTTGGATCTCCCACATATTTTTGCCTCTGGGCGCCTCAGGACATGCCCATATACTGCAGTGCTGCCATGCAGGCTCCCGTCTGGAGCCCGTAAGGCACTGCCGGGCTTAGGAGCTGCGTTTTCCAATATGGTGTATTTTACCATGTTTTCTATTTGTCATGGGATCTTGAATGCAGCACCAGAGAAATGGGCATAAAGTAACAGGGCTACGGAGTGAGCTCTTTCAGATAGGAGGGAAGCCTTTGTGAACTTGTCAGAGGTGAGGTCTGCTAGTAAACATACATGCTGAATATTAATGGATTAAAAACTGTTTAAATATGGAACAGGTTGCCAAGAGAGGCTGTGGAGTCTTCTTCTCTGAAGATCTTCAAAATCTGCTTGGGTACAGTTCTGTGTCACGTGCTCTAGGTGACCCTGCGTGTGCAGGGGGGGCCGGACGAGATGTCCGTAAAGCTGCAGGATTGGGAATCCTCCCGTTACTCTTTATTCACTCAGCAACCCAGCTGGTGGTTTGCATTTCAGGGAGTTTAAAGCTTGCTCTGCTTTCCAGGAGCCTGTCCCCCACGTTCTGCTTATATCCAGCCTTTCCCATCTCTCCAAAAGATGTCCAGTAAGGCTCTCCCCTGTAGCAAAGAGACCTCATTGTTGGCATCTTGGACTTAGCCTACAGCGAAAGAGAATAATTACACTTCATGAAATTATTCTTGTTCTGTTTCTCTTTCTATGCAATTAAGCCCAATCTATGCCTGTTTGCAGCTAGTTCTCTAAGGAAAGCAAGTGCGAACTGGGGCTGATGAACTGCAACCTTCAGTTGTAGCCTTCACTGGAATAGGAAAGCTGTAACACTCTTAACAAGAGTGAGGAAGTCCCATGTGGCTGATGGGAGAAATGGCAGGGTTGGGGAGGGGGAAGGAAGTGTCCATACAGTGCCTGAGCTCCAGGACACGCTTTTCCTCTGCGTCCAGACTTCATTAGGAGTCACTCTACACTGACACCAGTTGGAGAATGTTGCTCTGAAATTATAATAATAATAATGATAAAAGCCTTTAAAAGCAGAAATACTTGTAGTTATTTATGTCTCCACCTTTCAGCTACACTCCTGAAATGTCTCCAATTAGCCATGCAAGACTTGGAGAATATTACAGGGAGAGACATAGTTGGTCAGAGCTTTTTGCTTTTTAATGAGTCCCCTAGTGCGTTTGGGGCTGAGCCTATGAACCTCAGTTACTGAGAGGAGCCTGAACAAAATGTTCAAGAATTCAAAGTCAGAAGCAACCTCCAAAGTTCTGTAGAGCATTAATGGGTCCCACTGAGAGTTGTTAGCTGCAAAGATTCCCTAGGGGCTGATTAGAGGAGATCACTGGAATCACTGATAACAGGTAGGCAGAGGAAATGTGCAGGTGGCTGTGATGCCACATTAACCCTTGATGTGTTTGATCAGGCAGAATGTCCAAGCTCAGTCGCTGAGCTTCCACAAAGGGAGATCCTTTCCCCCACATGTTTTTCAGGCCCTCCTGGGGATGTTATGTGGGTGGGGGTGTGCAGTGCTCAGTGCAGGGCAATGATACGACACTTTCAGGGTGTTGGCAAGGGGGACAGTGAGGCCCAGGGTCTCCTGGTAGGTCTTGGTGGTCGAGACAAGAGCCATAGCCAATAGGATGCCAACCTTATTTGGGGTGTTTGAGCTTTGGCAGTGCCTTTGTCATTCTCACCCAGGCTGGGAGGAGGGGAGGCCTTGGGAGAAACAGAGCTGGGCTGTGCAGAAAGAATGGCAGGAGCGGCCTTTACCTTGGGACCTGTCACAGAGGTGAACCAATCTTCAGGAAGGACAAGACGCCAGTGAAGAAGTCCCTTGGCCTGAGTTCACAGCCTGAGGTCATCATTGGCCCAAGTACCGTTCATGCCATCTAGGGGTGTGAAGAGTTTCAAGAGAGGGAGAGCTAGAAGGTTTGAAGGGTGCAGAGACCTTGGTGTGATGTGCCTCTCTCATTGATGAAGTAAGCTTGGCTGCAGACTGTTAGGACTTGGCTGAAGAACAGTGGTGGGATCCAGACATGGGCACTGTTGAGAAACCTGAGTGCCCAAAACCACTTGAAAGGGACACGTTTACCCTCTAGGTCACAGGGTGTATCTGCTAGAGACACGTGGCTGTGCTGGACACCCAGGCATCCAGCATGGCCTATTTCTGTGTCAGTGAATCAAGTACCTGAACAGAATGAGATGAATTGTTTCCATGTCAGCATCTGCTCGTGTCTCAGCTTCCTAGTGAGTAGAGCTCTGGTAGCAGTGGGCATCTGATAACATTTTGGGGGACCAAAGCAATTCCCTACCCAGTCCCAAGACATGCTCTAGAAGGAAGTAGATATGGTGATCATAGCAATCAGACACTGGCACATGCCTTCAACCACCTCTGACCCTTCCAGTGTCACCAAGGGTTTGTGTGTGTGCAGCTGACACCCACCCTGAACGACCAGTGATTGGGAGCATAGAGCAAGACCTCACATCCAGGCATCCCTGCTGTGCTCACTGCAGCTTGGGCAAGGGGATCCCACCTGCTGTGTGTTTCTGTGGAGCTCACCACAGAATGCCATGGCAGCCCAGGGTCTTCTAAACCAGCCTGGGAATCCCAAACTGGGTGACATCAACCAATACCTGAACACTGGGAAAGTGAGCTCTATTCTTGTATTCATTTATCTTGCCTAGCTAGGAGTTGGGAAGAGGGCCTTCCTGAGTGGGACGTTTTCAGTTCTTCCAAGTAACCATGCCCTGATGAAACAAACTACAGTGCTGACACCAGTCTTTCGTAGTGTTTAGAGAGGGATAATCAGGGATTATTTTAGTTGACTACAGTGGATGTTTCCCAGGAGGAGGGAGCACGAGGGACAGCGAAATTGGTGAGTTCAGCTGTTCCTCTGCTCCTGAGCGGGGCCAGGCTCCTGGGACGGAGGCAGCTCATGGCAGCCTGGCAGCACTGCCCAGAGACAGCCGAGTGCAGGAGCAGCTCCTGTGCCAAGAGCAGCAGGGCTGCGGGCACTGCCTGCTGCTGCGGACAGCAGAGGAGAGAAGGCAGCGAGAGGGGAACAGCAGTGTGGAGCGGGAGGACAGAGCAGAGCTCACTGAAGGAAGAAATCTTCACAAGCCCTTGCGTGGTAAGTCTCTGGCTGCAGGGCAATGCTGCTGAGGTTCCTGGAGGGATCTTCTGAACCCATCCCACCCCGTGACTGATAGGACTTGTCTCTCTCCTGGAGTATCCAGGGCATGGCAGGAGAAGGAGCTGATCCAGCTCAGGGATTCCCTGATGCACCTTCACAGGGCAGGGCAGGCTGCTCCTTTCCTCCAGGTATCGCTGCAGGGGTGTCAAGTGCTGGGTGTGCACATAGGTCTCTCCAGGTTTCTGAATCAGAGCAGCATCCCTGCACCCGAGGGAGCACCCTGGGCAGTGACTCTGCTGCCTGCAAGGGTCAGTGCTGCACAGAGAAGCTCTGACAGGGCTGGCTCCCCGTCAGCCAGGATCATCTTCCTGTTGAGACTGTGCTGCCTCGGTCAAGTGTGTTCACCTTGTTCATGTACAGGACGTCCCAAGAGTCTTTTCAAGAGGAAGATCAAGAGAAGGGCTACTTCCAAGGGCAGAAACTTTCCTCTTCCTGTCTGCACTTTCAGTTATCTCCCTAAATGCTGCAGGGAGAAAAGAGGAGTGTATTCTGGTTTGCCAAAGTAGTGGACTCAAGCCTTCCCTCTCAGAGATCTGTGAGAAACTTTATAGAGCCTCTTCAACCCACCTTAGTCTGCAGACAGCATCAGCATCACCTTTGTGCAATTTATTCTACTTGCTCCATAAAGTGCCTGCACAGCGATGCCCCTGGACAGTGCCCTGTCCCCAGAGGCTTGTGTAGGGCAGAACTGAGCACACAAAAGTGATGTCTCTGTGAGCACAGACTGACAAAAATTGTTGGGACAGAGTAAGGTGCCATCAGGGACTGCTGTGGGCAGCAGAGATGGTCAGGGAAGGAGAGGGAAGTGCCCACCATGATGGGAGGATGGATTTGGGGAAGTCCTGCTCAGTCCTTCCAATGCGGACACCTTCCTCTGAGCAAGCCCTGCCATGTCTCCTCTGCCACCCAGCAGCCTCTCTGCCCTGACTGTCTTGGGGTCCAGGGTATCAGCCCACTCCACTGCAGCCAGATCCCTGGCAAAGGACAGGGGCATCCCTCCTGCTATGGGCACATTTCCTGATGCCCAGTATAGGGTCTTCAGATGCATGGCCTGCAGTGTCACCATCTGTGAGGTAGCATGCCCACATAGGTGAGGTAAGGGTGTTCCTGAGCACCCCTCTGCCTGTCTTCCCTTTCTCCCCTTGGCAGAAGGATCACAGGATTGCTCCTTGTTTCCCCTCCTGTTCTTCTCTTGGGCTCCCTGGGGTTGCAGAGTTTTGAGATGCAGGTCAGACACCTACCCTGCAAGCTGTGGAAGAGAGGAATATGCATGGGAGTGAGGCGCCTCCAGTCCCCTCTAACCTGTGCAACTGCAGGAAATGCAGCCCAGGGGTTTAGGAACTGAGCTAACTCTCCATTAAGCACAGTCCATCTTCAATGCATCTTCATTTGACCCTTTTGCCTGTAGTGTCTTAACAGACTTGGAGGTGCCCTCAGGAGGGACATTGCTGCATCCTGCCATCTCTGTGATGTTCAGGAGATCTCTGAAGAATCTGTTACTGAGACTGAGAGTATGAAAAAACGGTTTGGAAAGTTCATATGGGCAGCTGAAAAGAGCCCTGCATGTTCTTGGCTAGAAGCAAAGCTTGGAGACCTCCCTCAGGTGCCCTGAGAAAGGGAGAGAAGTTGGAGATCGGAGGTTTTGAAAGTGGACTTGTCTGCTCCTAGGAGGGGCTGGGTTCTTTCTAGGGCAACTGATTGGGGTGATCATCATGCACCTCAATGACGTTTGGGCACACAACAGCTGCAATCAAGGCAGAGGAGCTCTCCTCACTCTGCATAACGTGACTATAAATCCATTTTCTCACGATTCCCAGTAGAAACGCTGAAAAATTCTGCCTCTGAGGAACACTCTGCAGAGGTGAGAGGGGCATTCCAAAGGAAATACATGTCAAAATAAATGTCAAAAATCCCCAAATTGTGCTCTCAATACATGTTCATTAGAAGTGGTGCTGTAGATACTGAAAAGCCCTTTTACAAACCAGGGGGATTTCACCTGAAAAACTGTGAATCTCAGAGCTCATCACCCCTCCTGTCTCCTTCCCACTACTGTAGAGGTGGACAGACTTCTCTGGAGCCCATGGGGAGATGCCCCTGCTCCTCACAGCACATTCAGCCACCCCACACTGAGGCTCAAGGAAGGGAGCTGCACAAAGATCTCCATGAAGAAAGGTAATACGGGCAGTGTATTAGAACTGGAACAAGATGGGAGATATTTAAGTTTAAACATCTGGGATAACTGCTCAATATCTTTTCTATTTTGAACAATCCACAAAGCCTGGACAGAGTGAAATGTCCAACAGCAGCTCCCTCAACGAGTTCCTCCTCCTGCCATTTGCAGACACACGGGAGCTGCAGCTCTTGCACTTCTTGCTCTTCCTGGCCATCTACCTGGCTGCCCTCCTGGCCAACGGCCTCATCATCACAGCCGTAGCCTGGGACCACCGCCTCCACACCCCCATGTACTTCTTCCTCCTCAACCTCTCCCTACTCGACCTGGGCTCCATCTCCACAACTGTTCCCAAAGCCATGGTCAATTCCCTGTGGAACACCAGGGCCATTTCCTATTTGGGATGTGCTGCCCAGATATTTTTCTACTACTTCTTGTTTTCAACAGAGTTTTCTCTCCTCACACTCATGGCCTACGACCGCTACGTTGCCATCTGCAGACCCCTGCACTATGGGAACCTCTTGAACAGCAGAGCTTGTGTCAAAATGGCAGCAGCTGCCTGGGCCAGTGGTTTCCTCAATGCTCTCCTGCACACGGGGAACACATTTTCCCTGCCACTCTGCCAAGGCAATGTGGTGGAGCAGTTCTTCTGTGAGATCCCCCAGATCCTCAAGCTCTCCTGCTCAGATTCCTACCTCAGGGAAGTTGGGCTTCTTGGGGTTAGTGCCTGTTTAGTCTTTGGATGTTTCACATTCATTGTGGTGTCCTATGTGCAGATCTTCAGAGCAGTGCTGAGGATCCCATCAGAGCAGGGTCAGCACAAAGCCTTTTCCATGTGCCTCCCACACCTGGCTGTGGTGTCCTTGTTTGTCATTCCTGTATTGTTTGCCCACCTGAAGCCCCCCTCCATCTCCTTCCCACTTCTAGACATGGTTGTGTCCATTCTGTACTCGGTGGTGCCTCCAGCCCTGAATCCCCTCATCTACAGCATGAGGAACAAGGAGCTCAAGGAGGCACTGAAGAAACTCATCCAGTGGGTACAAGGTCAATGATAACAACTGTTTCATTCACTCACCAGGATATCTGGCATCAAGGCTGTATTTTATCCATTTCCTTTTTTAATTCTCTCTTTTACATCCATCTTAAAATAATAAATAATAAAATAAAGATACCTAGTTTTTGTTACGTCTGCACAGGAATCTCTCATTTAGCACTTAAACACAGACCATGATAAAGCAGGAAGCCAGGCTTCCCCCTTCACTAGCAGAGAGGGGGGATTCTCTGAGCCGCTTCTTTGAGCTCCCTTGGATGTGCCCAGTGCAGGGAGGAGAGTTTCCCTCTGCAGCGTCTTTTCCAGCACTGACACCAAGGGACCTCTGGGGTACAGAGTCACGGCGGGACAAGGGCAGGTGGGCTGAGACCAGGGGTCCAGTGTTGTTTAGGAGATCTCAGCTCTCGTGGCTATGGTTAGAGTGTGATCTCAAATCTCTCTAATATGACAGAAATGGCAACCAAGTGTCATCACAGGTGTCCATGGTTCCATGCAAAGCTCCAACATACAAAACTAAACATGAGTGAACTGAAGGGAAGTCTAGAGGCAGCCTTCCCATGGCAGTTCATCTTTCCTGAAGACACATTCCAGGAGGGCAGCAGGACTTTCTCTAGAGGTGTCCCCACTTCCGTACTGTCCTTCCATGCTTTATTCTGCAGATATGGCCCAAGAACTCTCATAACCTGGTAGAGAGAGGCTTGTTTTCCCTCGTACCCTGGAAGAACACACAGGACCAGTCCTTGGGCTCCCTTAAGCCACAGCTGGATTACAGAGTAACATTTCCATAATAAAAGGGGATCTGCCCTATGATGATCCTGGATCTGTCCTCTCTTTAGAAACTGGAAAAAAATATGCCCAAGGATGTGCAACCACAAATGGGCCTGCTCTTCTGCTTGTGAACTCCATGAGATCCAGGAGATGACCTCAGCATTCCAGGGTGATCTGTTAGCCTCAATCTAGGGTCCATCTCTCAGTGAGCACTGCAGATAGGCAATGGTCTCTGCATTGCCTGTGCCAGGCTGCCCCACACGTGACTGTGCTGATGAGAGAACCCCCAGGGGATCTCCAGGCACAGGGTTTGCCTGGGAGTGGGCACTGAGTGCAGCTTTAACGAAACAGGGATGACTCACAGTGCAGGGACCAGAAGGTACAGCACTAAACCCAGGTGCACATGGGGAAAGGAGGGCTCTGCAATCCCCAGAGAGGCTGTGAGGACCCAGAGGCCCAGAGAAGGGGCAGTGGAGGGCGATTCCTGCACCCGCAGTGAAACACCACAGCCTGGAGCTAGTGGCCACCCAAAGACATCTCCTGCCATTGCAATATTGTGGGGGCACTCTGAGTACCATCAGACCTCAGCCACCAGTATCAGTGGCCACAAGGGCACACTGATGGCTCATGCTCAATTTGTTGCCAACCATGATTCCCAGGTCCCTTTTGGCGGAGCTGCTCTCCTACAGGTCAACCCCCAGCCTGTCCTGGTGCATCGGGTTATTCCTCCCTAGCTGCAAGACTTGCCCATGTCGAATGTCATGAGGTTCCTCTACCCCCAGTTCTCCAGGCTGTCCAGGTCCCTCTTAAAGGCTGCACAGACCTCTGGGCTATCAGCCATTCCTCGCACTTTTATATCCGCAGAAAACTTGCTGAGGTTGCACTCTGTCCCTTCAGGTCACTCATTAATTAACTGAACAGGTTTTGACTGACTCCTGATACCAATAGTTGCAGGTCTCCAACTGGGCTCTGTGCCACTGATCACAACCCTAAAGCCTAAACCCCAAACCCAGCTGCTCACATGGAGGTGACCTCACAGGTGCAAACCCACCACATCCCTGATGCTGCCTGTGGCCTTCAGAGACAGCAGCTTCCTCAACCCCCTTCCCCACACAGGAACCACTGCTGCCCTCTCAGCTCCTCTCACCACAGAGACCCCCCACCCACCGCCCACGCCTGCCTGCCTGCTGCCGGCCAATCAGGCACTCCCAAAGACATGACGTCACAGCGCCGTCCCGCCCAGCTCTCTGGCCCTGCCCTCCAGGGCAGCAATGGCCTCCCCAGCCCTTCCCCGCCAGGAGCCCAGCCCGGGCTCAGCAGCTGCTCCGCGGAGATGATCTCAGCAGCGCAGAGCCCCGCAGGGCCCGGCTGCTGCCCAATGAGGCGCTGCGGGAGCGGTGACCTCACAGTCACCAGGCAGAGCCAGCCCTGCTGCTGCCCAATCAGCTCTGCCCGCAGCGGGGACCTCCCAAGCAGCAGCCACGCCCTCTCCCTGCAGCTGGCCTATCAGGGGCTGCGGCAGCAGTGACCTCCTCGTGCCCAGCGCAGCCATTGGCTGTGAGGCCCCGCGGGGCTCCTGGCTGTGCTGGGGGCTGTGCGGGGCCGGGGCAGGGAGGGGAGCCCAGCTCGGGGCTGCGGGTGCTGGGGGTGCTGGTGTGGGGGCCTGGGGGGCTGTGTGAGCTGCTGTGTTGGGCTCAGCCAGCACTGCCCACCCCGGTGTGGGGGAGAAGAGGGGCAGCCAGTGCCAGGGAAACCTGCCCTGGATTCTCTCCTTCTGCCCCCAGCACCCACACAAGGGTTGGAGCTGCCCCACGGGAGCCTTGGGGCTCGGGGAAGCCCCAGCCCCAGGAGTCCTGGCTGCCACATTGTCCTCTGAGCAAGGTGGGACCCTCAGGCAGGACTCCTGTGGCAGCCTCCAGGCCTGAGCAGCTGCTGCCACAGCCTGGGATCCACAGGCATCTGCAGAGTCCTGGGGACCATCTTAGCGAAGAGAAACCCCATCTCCCTGGAACCCTGTCAGGGATGTGGCTTTCCAAGTCACTGCCAAAGGAAGGACTTCTTTGGATTGCTTATTCAGTCTGTGGCAGCTCTTCATGCCGGGGCTCTTGGCACGTTCTTTCCCCTGTCTCCTGGGCGTCCACCTAAGTCTCCCATTCCCACATGTCCTATTTAAATTGGCAATTTCTAACAACCTCTTAGGACACCATGTGGACACATTGTGACTCCTCCCGATACTCTGTTCACTCAGAGACCCAACTGCTCGTTTGCCCTTTAGAGAGGTTAAAGCTTGCTCTGTCTTTCTGTAGTCTGCCCCATTAGCCAAGTCCTAACTGTATGTATGGGTTGTATTGACTTAGCACACATTCAAAGCGTGTCATTATTTTCCATGAAACTATACTTTGCTCTTTTTTGTTTCCTTGTAACTAAAACAAGATCCTCCTATGTCTGTTTGCAGCCAGTTGTCTAAATAAAGCAGGTGGGAATTGGGGCAGTTGAGCTCTAACATTCAATGCAGACCTTGGTGGACTAAGGCTGGCTTTCAACATGAGTGATTTAAATTCCCAAGAGGCTGAAATGGCAGGGCTGGGGAGATGGGGAGGAAGATTGTACATACAGTGCCTTATTTCTGGGACAATGCTTTTCCTGTATTTCCTGGCTTTACTAGGAGTCACTCTGGATGGCTGCGAATTGGCAGTGTGCTATCACCTGTTTTTTGGAATAATAATGCAAAACCATAAAAAGATGAAATACTTATATATGATTGTTGTCTTCATCTTTAAGCTACACTCCTGAAAACTCTCCAATTAGCCATGGACACTTGAAGGAAATTGCAAAGAGAGTCCTGGTTTATCAGGGCTTTTTGCTTTTAAATGAGCTCCATGCAATACTTGGAGCTGAGTCCATGAATTGCAGCTTTGAAAGGAGATTGAAG